>NW_020884872.1:41603125-41671943 GCF_003945725.1 Corapipo altera | reverse complement strand
GTGACCCCATGGGAAGCAGGCTCCTGGCAGGACTTGTGAACCTGTGGAGGCAGGAGCCTGCGCTGTAGCAGATCTGCTGGCAGGACTTGTGTCCCTGCAGAGACCCACACTGGAGCAGTCTGTTGCTGAAGGATTTCACCTGTGGGAAGGATTCACATTGGAGAAATTCATGGAGGACTGTCTCATGTGGGAAGAACTTCAGGCTGGAGCAGGAGCAGAGTGTGAGGAGGAAAGAGTGGTAGAGACAATGTGTGATTAACTGACCATAGTCCCCACTCCCTGTCTCCCTGCACTGCTGGTGGGGAGAAGGTAGAGAATTTGAGACTGAAGTTAAGCCCAGGATGGAGGGTGGGATGAGGGAAAGGCGTTTTTAAGATTTGATTTTATTTCTCTTTACTCCACTCTGATTTGCCAGGTAATAAATTAATTTCCCCAATTTCAGTCTGCTTTACTCATGACAGTAATTAGTGAGTGATCTCTCCCCGTCCTTATCTCAACCCACAAGCCTTTTGCTGTATTTTCTCTCCCCTGTCCAGCTAAGGGGGGGAATGACAGAACGGCTTTGGTGGGCACCTGGCATCCAGCCAAGGTGAACACACCACACCACACATCTGAGCTACTAGGTCAGGCTACCACACCTGAAACTGTGTTAAATACACTAGTTAAAATAACTGGGCTTTACACTGAAAGTACAGGAAAACAGTATTTCAGCTACTTTGTAGTCTGGATTCGTGACCATGGTCACCCTCAACAGCAAACTTCTCACCCTGTCATCAAAGACAGGATGTGGCAAGAGAGGAAATAAAGAAAAAGAATACTCCAAGATACAGGCAAAGAAATCACTAAACACAATCCACACAAGTAATACAGAATTCCTCAATAGTAAGTAGGCAGTGGGTTCACATTTTTTTTCTCAATGACACTATTGTTTCTCAGGTTCCTTCTACTGTACTCAAGCACAGATTAACATCAAGCCAGAAAGCCTTTGGCATTTTGGAAAGAATTTTGGTCAAAATAAAACATTCTACATATAAAATTGTGTGGAAACCAATACATCAATAGAAAGAATAAATAAATTACAGGTTATATCATAAAGACAGGTGATAACTCCAGAAATAACAAGAAGAAAGATAATTCTATGAGGAAACCTGCAGCTTCCAGATGCCTGTGCATGTTCTAGATTTCCTGAATCTCATAGCAAATTTAAGTCTTTAGGAACTCTCAGTACAAACTACTGCCCTTTCATCACCTTATCCTTTGTCTCCCTGTCTTGTATCTGGGAGAATGAGGCCAAAGTCTGGGCATGCCAAAGCAGTTCTGAAGATCTCATGACCCTGCCCTTGCACAAAATCCTTCTTCATATAAGCAGGGTCTTCACCTCCTGGCTTCTCATATTTTTTATCCAGTCCCTTTCTGATTTGTGGAATTCTTTTCCTGAAACCAATTTTTATCCTACACTACATTCACATATTGTTAGAACAGAGGAGCACCTCAGAGAAGAACAATTTGCTCAGGTCTCATGGAAAATACACAAGATAAGTGCAGCCAGGAATTCAACCTGAGTTAAAGACAGTTTCACAGTCTTATGTGAGTTTTCTTTCCTCAACTGCTGTACTCGTACCCTATCAATCAGGATGCTGGATTACTCAAGTTTCCCTTGTGTCACCAATTTCACATCATCTTTTTGTGCATTTACCCGTAGGCTTCCTTGTGACAGAGGATGAAATTTATCCCACTTGATGTTAGATATCTATTGATTATTGATATCTACACATAACCAGTCACTCAGGATTTCCTTCGTAAGATACTCTCTTAATGGAGAGAAATAGATGGATTTAGGGTGCAATTCACTTGGCCTGTTTTCTGTACTCACATTAGGAAAGGATGAACTGCACCACACAAGACCTAACCTCAATTTAGGTAGATGAATCCCACACAGATTCCTCACTGATTCCTCACTGGGCCTTGCAGTCTGGCTGAACTTGCCTCCTGTAAGTCTGGAGCTGACTGCAATGGGAATTCCTCATTAAAGACATTCACTTCAAAAGCTCCAAATTTGATGGCACTTTGCTTCTCACTTCTCCCAGAACACGTGCTAGTTGAAGCATGTACTATACACAACTTGCATAGAAAGGTCCTAAAATCATACATTGCTTTAGTATGGCAGATGCCTGTGTCAACTCAGATCTTTCCACAGCCTTAAATAAACATTATTTGTGGATGCATTTTTATACTTTTAAGTCAGATGCTGCCTTACTGCAGTTTTATTCATTTCTGTCAGAGATAATGAACGAGCACTTATATTTCCTTTGTAAGATCATTCTTCCACCCCATCCCATCCCTCATTTAACACATCTGAGAAACTACTTTGGTGATCATGAAGGAGTATCATCATTTGCTAAGTGAGACTCCATTAAACTTTCTAACTAAACAAGCATACTTTTCCCAGAGTCCATATCATGTAGGAACAGAGATAAAAGCTTAAGCTATTTATAATTTAGATAAATACAATGCTGACTTGACAGATTAAACCACTGCTGCGGTGACCACCTAAGCAAAGACAGCTTTTTCTCCAGAATTATTTCATCGGCTCCTAGTCTGGGCTAACTATAAAGGCAGTCATAGAATACATTCACCTCCCCATTCAGACTGGCATCTTGGCAAGTTCAGATGACCTCTCTATCCTAATTTCTCTGCCTTGAACTTAAAAGAAGGTGAGGGTGACTGACTCGAACTCAGACAGACACTGCTTTTCTAAATGTCTAAAGTGAAGTGAGGTGAATGTCACTAAATGGCTGTGGTAGGAGAGGACCTCCATAGAATAGATTTGTTCCAGTTTACGTAAGGTGAAATGGAATACAGACAGACTTAATATCCTAGTTTTGGCACATGTGGAGCTTTACAGATGTTGTGCAAAACCTGTTGGGAGCCCGAAGCCCAGTGAACATGCAGGCTGTCTTTGTGGCCCATGATTTGGGACATGATCAGGAAGGTGTGAGCGTAAGACTTCATCTGCAGTGTGGAAGGGTAGGACAGAGGCTCTCATCTCAACAATTCACCTACGCAACAAATTGTCCCATTCACAGGGGAGAAAATATGAAGAAGGAAATCCAGGTCTAGTTCTGTACCATACTAAAAGAAAAAATCTGAAAGATAGAAACACTGTATTTGAAATCATATCAGAAATTATAGAATCATAGTATAGTTTGGGTTGGAATCTTACATTATTCTTTCCAGAGCCTGTTCCAGAAGACACTCTTCTCTCACAATTTTTATTCAAAATCCTAATGCTACTATTTAGCCCAATGGAAAATATAAAATGGAACAAAAAATACTCATCCCTCATGTCATGTGGGCTAAATCCCAAGAACATTGTTGGGCAAAGTAATAAATGCTCCCTTGCTTAAAGCAATGGATGTACATTCCAACAAAAAGTATAATGTTTCCCCTGAGGTTCACTGAGGAATAAAGATAGCATTGATAACCATGGCAGGACTGGAGGTTAAGGTTTCTCTTAACTGTCCCAGATTTGCCTTGTTAACTATACCATATATTCTATACGTTACTATGAAATATGAGCTCTATATTCCTACAAAAGCACAAAGTAGGAACTCTGGAATATATCGCTAGGAAAGAAAAAAGAAAAATAAAAAATTAAACCAAAACTCCCAAGAAACTGGACCAGAAAAAGCCTCATTACATGAGGTTTTGTCAGCTGAAAATTTTTGTTTTCTTTTTAACTGCATTTATTTTCCAGAAAGTTGAAACCCACAATTCTAGTTCTTCTACAGGACCAGAGACCAGATAGATAGACAATAACTAAGATTTGTTATCAAAAATATACAAAAATAAAAAGCACTAAATGTGAGTCCTGACTCATGTTTCTAAACCCCTCGCCTCTATCATACTGTGTAACTAAATGAGATTTACCTGATGTCTGTAAACAGTGAGGGAGACAAAGTCAGAAATCTTTTAGTCAAGAGACAGAAACAAATATCTTCTATCAAACAAACCCAATTTTCAACCCAAAGAGAAGGAAATTTTACTACACGTGAGCACAATTTTTTCACTGCTGAGAGTGTTGCCTAAGACAGTAACAAATATCAAGTGCATAAATTGCAATCAGGGACAAGGAGGCAATTTTTAAATCAGGTACACGTGCAGTTAAGGGGACATGGAGGAAGAAGAGGATCATCTCATATGAGGAACACCTGAACCTGCTAAAACCCTCAGGAAGCCTACAAAAAACCAACAGGCACAGCAACTTCCTCCCATCACTATCAAAAATACCAAATATAGGTGTTTTAAAGTAAAGCTCTAAGCTTCTTTATTAATTGTCATGTTCTGTGATTGCAAGTTTTTGCAGCCTGCAGCAGAGCTAGGATGTGGGGTACACCTCTCTGAGCTGCTCCTTCTGCTGTAGTTTTCACTCACTTAGAAGCCAAAGATGGTCATGGAAAAAGCACATGAACCAAATCCACCAGATTTCGAATATTTGCATGCAGCTCAAGAAACATTGTAAAATGTAATTTCTTCTCTGAATCCCTGTGAGGTATCAACTTCAGTATTTGATAGACATTTTAAAAAGTGTATGTAACCATATCTGTAGGGGCAGAGAAGTTTCCCAGTTGCAGAGAAGGAACTTTGTAACTAAAACATAAAGTCTTAGAAAGATGTGAAAGTAGTCTGGATTTGCATCCTAGCAGGGGGTGCATTTTGAGGGAAGAAGTTGATAGAAAAATAAATGGAAATGTTTGTTGGTAAGAATAAATCTAGAAAGTGGCAAAAAAATAAAGATTATGTAAAGAAGATACAGCTGAATGAAAAATGTATGAATATTGTGTGACAAGCAATAAAGCAGCAAGTCTTGCAGTTATTTTCGCAGGACCTGCCAAATCACATCAGAAATCTGCATCAAGCCTGCAAAATCAAACAGAAAGAAGTTTAAAAATACCAGAATTAAGTTTATCTCTTCCTTTTATCCTCTTCTTCCACATAAGACCCTAGGCCTTACTCAGTGTTGAAACAGCATCCAAGGCTTTGTGAGCTGCAGTGTTGGGACACAGAATCACAGAATATGCTGAGTTGGAAGGGACCCACAAGGATCAAGTCCAACCCTTACCCTTGCACAGGACCACCCCCAAGAGTCACACCACATGCCTGAGAGTATCATCCAAACACTTCTGGAACTCTGTCAGGCTTAGTGCTGTGGTCACTTCCTTGGGGAGCCAACCACCAATCCAAATCCCTTACCAAACAAAACTGAGATTTCTTCTCAGTATCAATGCTATCATTTAGTATTTCAGTGTACCACAAAATTTGTGTTTAACATCACAAAACCTCTGAGAAGGGAATTGCTGTTACAGCAGGTAATATTATCCTTAGCTTAAAAATAGAAATTTCAGACACTACCACAGCACATACTTGTCATACATTCATGTGCCTGGGTACTCCTGCTAAAACTCAGACACTTTGAGAGTGACCCACACCCTTTCTTGGCCCTCAAAAAATCCAGTGGCAGAGAGGACCAAATCTCCAGAACAGCAGTGAGTGGGTAAGGCCAGACCACTGCATAAGAGGAGTCTCAGGGCCACGTCCTGGCCCCTCAGCTGAGCAGCACCAGCTGGCTCGTGTCTGCACTGTGTGGGGCTGTTCCCTCCATACAAACGTACCTTGTCTCTCGGGGTGCTGGTGAACAAGCTAAGCAGATAGTCAGAGGTCTGATATCCAAGTTTGCTCCATGACTTTCTTTTATTCAGCAGTATGAAAAAGGCCAGAAAGTAAGCAGTCATTCTTTCTTTTACCTCTCTGATCGCACATCTGCAGGAAATTAATACCTCCCTAACTCATTCCCAAAGAACCATTAATGTCTTTTATGAATAATTAAAAGCTTTTTGCAAAAAATATGTATTTATTTTTTTATATCAAACATGCAAAAGTACACATGAGAAGTCAAAAGCGACCATTTTAATATTTTTTTCTATCCTTGAGTACTCAAGTATGCAGTCTTGATGTTCGTTCGAAAGCTTAAAAAATCTTTAGGAAAAATAGTAATATAAGCAGTTATACTATCCCTTATCTGTCTTATTAGAAGTAACACTACCACTACCCCTGTTTGTACTAATAGGATATTCATCTGTAGTGAGTGCTCCTTCTATCAGACAAGTAATTCAACATCAAGGCTTGATGTGACGCTGTAATTAGAAAATGACCAGTGACACCTTTTTGTGAATAGATGAAAACCGCTGAACAGAGAAGTAAGGAGCTGCTTTACTGGTGGGTTTTGCACTGGTGACATCAATACCCAAAGTCCTTTTTCTGTATATTGTTCTGGTATCAGTATATTAAAAAGGCTACAAAAAACTTACCTGAAAACAGGAGAAAATGTCTTAAAATGAAAGTCTCAAAGAGTTTGATTTCTTCAGCTTATCAAAACAAAGCTGGGTGCTGACTTGATAGATTCGTGATGACCAAATGCCATGTACCATGAAGATCTCTGATCTAAGAGAGAGAAGGTTTAACAGAGGGCAGGTCCAAATAAAAGGAATATATTTTAAACAATTGCAACAAATTACCAAGGACAATTAATAAACTTTCTGCCTCTTCATGGCTTCAGATCAAAACCAGGTGCCCTCCTTAAAAATACGCTTCAGAAAAATCCAAGTGATTTTTCCCAACTTATAAGTAAATAAAGGATCAGTAGGTAATACATGAATGGTAAAGACTAGGTGACATTAATTACCACAGTTCCTGTACTCGAAGGTATTCCTTTGCCTTTATGGGAAGTAAAGTAGTTTCAGCCATCTGTTGACAGCAGAATCGTGACGTCCGGGAATTTTGACCTGCGCTCCAGATTTTGGCAAAAAGTAATCTCTAATCCTTCTGTCTCTGTCGCCCTCCCAGTACTCTGGAGAGACTCCCTCGCTCCCTGCCCCTACCCTCCCAGTCATCCCGCTTCTCATCGCACAGTTTCACTTTCGCTTCTCTCTTCCCTCCCGTCATCGACAGTGGGAGATGGCAAGGGGCAGAGAAGTGACCGGCAATGAAGCTTGCTGCTTTGTTTTTCCATCCTTAATAAAAAAGGTAAACTTAAAAGAGCTAAAACGGGAAACTGGAAAGCAGGCAACGGTTCGTCATGAGCGACACGTTCGGTATCGGCTCAACAAAGGATCCAGCGGCTCTCCACAAGCCCCGGGAGCAGAGGCCGCTGGGCTGCTACAGCAGCAGCCTCCGCTCGCCACCTCCCGATCAGGGAGAGAGAAAAAACAAAGGCAGGCTCTTCTGCCGAAACCCGGGATCGAACCAGGGACCTTTAGATCTTCAGTCTAACGCTCTCCCAACTGAGCTATTTCGGCTGCCGTGGTTCTCGTTTTCGCGTGATAGGACTAATTTGTTATTTCCCACCCATCACCTGATTGAACTTTATACTTGGTGATTTAAATAAAACAGATGTTATTCACTCTACGGGGCTGGATAGCACAAACGAATGAATGAAGAGTCCTTGCAAACAAAATTATGCCGTAAGCCAAATTAAAATGCAGCAGTAACACAAAACTACCCGTATACATCTATGCACCACACATAACCTACACGTGTTTACTATCAGAACAATGGTGTTTTGGCTTTGGCTCCCTGGATCATTTGGGAGAGTAACAGAAACTACAACATTCTGTGGGATTTAGGAGCGTTAAATTAGCAGTATTTTAGCTTCAGTTTTCAGGGACTTTATTTTGAAGCCTGACAAATTCTGTGCAGAGATGACCTATCACAAAGAGACTGGAATACAAGGGGTACTTGCACCCCCATTTTTCCATGGTCTTGCTGAGAAACTGCATGTGTCTGCATAAATCACAAATCCTAAGCACAGTTATAAGAAAAAAATAGTTTATGCTCACATTGTTGATTAGGCATTTATTTCAACAAGCAACTGCTATAACACTCCCGATACAAGCTAAAGGCAAGGGATATACCCAAGTGCCCACAACAGTGCACACTGCACTGGTACTGTAGGCTCACCTCCCAGGTTTGTGTTTATTTGCACATCCCATGGCTCCAGAAAGAGCTACCCCTAACAGCATCCTCTATTCATGCTCCCTGCACACTGCGTGGGGAGAGGCTGCTTAGCAAGACTCTTCACTGCTGCTCCCTCATGTTAGTTAAAAAACCAAACCAAAGCAACCAACAAAAAAAAAAAAAAACTAAAACTTTTTTTTTTTTTTTACCTCTCTCTCTTCCACAATAATAGAGGAGTTCAACAAATTCCTCCTTTTTCAGGTGGGGAAAAACCAGCCTCTTCCCAAGCCAGCCATATGAATATCCAGTGACATAGACCCCTCTATTTCCTTTTATTTTCACAGTGTATTTTTCCTCAAGTTGTTCCACTTTTGGGAAGTATTTTGTGAGCGAACACCGTTCTCCAGGAGCTGACACATTTTCAAAAGTCAAAGACCTATTTTCAGAAGCAAGAAGGCTGAGGACCGGGCCAGCAGTTTCATGACTGAAAACAAAAACTCTTAACAAAAAAAATTCTATTAGGGAGAGGTTAAAAAAACCACCCACACTATTGTACTAAAGAAGTGGCAAACAACATACTGATACAAAATCTCATCTTCTCATGATTTTCCATTGCCACGGGCAATGACTGTTTTGCTTAGAAATTATGCATGTAATCCCTTAACAAGCATGTCTCCTACTGATGCAGCTAACACAACCTTGTGATCTTTGCTGCAGATAAGCTCCAAATGTGTCCTGGCATGCTTAGAAGTCAAAAACACTATTGACTTAAGAGTTTTCATACATTACCACAACAGAAGTACTATGGACCAATGGGTTATCCTGATTTTTATTATTTTTAGAAACATTTGTTTTGCCAGGTGAAATGGAAATGGAAATAAAAACTTAAGGTAATACAAAACAAATGAAACAAAAGAGTAGGACAGTTCAGTCCCAGATATAGAATATTTAACAGTCACCTTTTCCCCAGAAAGAATTTGGGGAGTGGTTTTGCATTAAGAGTTCCTCCTGAAAAGTAGAAAGATATTTGCATTTCATGGCTACTTAAAGAGTGTAAGAATACAGTTTTAGTAAAATGAAGCATTCTGAATCAAGAAACAAAAAAAAAAGCCCACAACATGTTTTTTTCACTCACAACCTTTCTCCTACATCAAATAAAGTACACGGTGGACAAACTAAAGATTTTTTCTAGTCCATCATATATGATGACAGTGATGATCAGCCTCAACCACAGTGACACCCCTTCATGCCAATCAGCACACAAATGTAAGCAAGGTCAGACCAGAGAAAGCCTTGGAGAAAGTAAGAGTTATCTCCATTGCACAAACTGCAGCCAATACATACACACAAGGGCCCACAGGCCACAATTTGCAGAATAAGCTCTGGATGCCCCATCCCTGTAAGTGTTCAAGGCCAGGTTGGATGGGGCTTTGAGCAAGCTCATCCTGTGGAAGGTGTCCCTGCCTCTGGCAGGGGGGCTGGAACTAGAAGGTCTTTGAGGTCCCTTCCAACCCAAACCACTCTATGATTCTTTGACTGCAAATGGCTGTCTCAGCTGCCCACTTCAATGTCTTCCCAATCCTTTCACTTGCTGCCGGCAAGGGAGGTACTGAATAGCAGGTGTGCTACACCAAAATAATGGGGTAGCAATGTTGGTTTTCCCCAATGCACAAGGGATTTCAGGAGCTGCTTCCCAAAGATCTGATCCAGCTCACAACATTAACCCCAAAAAGAGATGCAAACCCACAGCTGTACCCAAATAACTTCCCACACCCACGATGGAACCTGGATACAAAACCCTTGCCAAAGGCCAGTCTTATCCCTTAGAAAGTTTTAGTGATTTAAGTGACATACACGTTCACTCCATTTATTTTCTTAATTCGTGTAGCCTTTGTTCTGTGACACAAACCTTGAGAGAACGGAGTGAAAGATTACAGTGTTCACAGTATTTTACATCACTCCCCCTTTGTCATCTGCAGAAATGCTTCCCAGTAAAAACAGTGAGAAATAAAACCTAAAAGCATTACAATTCCCCACAGTGACAGTTCACTAGTTGATCCTTTGTTCCTTTCTTCCTATAGAAGCCAGAAGGTTAATGGCAAAATAAGCTGTTTCCTTTGACAGGAAAAATACTTTTCCCTGTGAAAGAAATGGTCCTACCAGAGCACTCACACACTAAGAAAAACTGATCTACAGCAAAGTTGCTCAAAGAAAAAGCCTCCTAGATTTTTAAAAAAATATATATTTAAAATGTGCATACATACATTTATATGTATATAAATAAAAGTAGGAATACTGAGCCAAAAATCTCAATCACTTGGAAGGATTAAATCTTCAAAACCTAAATAAACCAGAACAGCTTCCACTAAAAATTAATTGATCCTTTTGAAAAATCCACTCCTGGTAATATCACTTGATTGGATAGTGACATAAATATCAAAGCTTGCATCTTCAGCATCTAAATATTCAAAACAATTTTCAACAGATCTAATCAATAAACCAATCACACTCTACTGCTTTCTTCTGTGCATTTCTGGTAACACCATCATAAGTTAATTGATTTTTAGTGTTCCAAAGACACTGTACCTATTTTGAATGTTTAAAATAATTTCAAATTAAGGTTTATGTAGGTTTTATATAATAAGATTTTAGTAATCTGTAATCTCTCCTCCTAAAAACACACCACAACCAGTATTCCAGTATAAACAGATGTGAAATATACAGACTTGTGTGCATCTAACCCAAAGCAGCTGCCACGGTAACCCTAAATACAGCTAAAACAGATCTTTGCAGCATGTCAGCTATTTCTGGTACTGGTTTTTGTAGAACACAAAACATGAACATGGATATTGTAAGGAAGGATGCATATTGTACGTAAGCCATATCTGAAGAAATATACAAAAATTAAGAAAATATTTGAATGTCACCAGCAATGTGTTTGACAACGAAATTTAAGTGATTTATCCATGGAAGCGTATCTGGTAAACCAAGTATGCTAACAGAGCAACACATACTAACCCCTGCAACTTCCCTCCTTCCCAAATGGAGGCTTTGACTTCCAAACCAAGTATATCAGAAATCCAAAAAATATAACTGCCACACAGTTCAAGCGTAGCGTTATTATCCCAGTTTGTCATAGAAATGTCACCTCCAATAACACACTCCTAATCTTTAGAACACATACTTGGCACTATGGTACACCTAGAAACAGCCTTTTTTCTAGAATGACTCTTGCCAAACAGAAGTGGCATTTTATCAAAAGCACCGTGCACCACACAAGAGGTGTGATGATGTTGGGAGCACTTGTGTTTTAAGAGTTACCTCCCAATTTCTGAGACAATTTTGAAGTCGCTACAACTGCTGAGAACACCACAGCATCCCAGTCGTATGCTTCTTGCAGCTCTACCCAGGGGCCACAGAAGGATCTGGGACTGTGCCAAGTACAGAAGCTCAAGCGATAAAACCAAGAAGAGTGGTCTCTTTTGTATCTTCCACACCACCTCAAAGAAAACTTTTTTAACACCAAAAAAGGTAATTTTTTCAGGATAGAGAAGGAGCTAAGAAATATTTTTTTAAAAAAACCCCACCATCCACATTTTCTGTATGTTTTTCTTAATTAAGAGAAACCAGTTACATCATGACTTTTATTACTGAATCGACTTAGAAAAAGATTCACTGACATATTTCTAGAATTGAAGTTTTTTTCCAAATTTTACATTAAAATTCAAATATTGTTTAATCTTTAAAATGTTACAGAAAAAAAAATTGTGAAACACTGCATTGAATAAGGTCTGCCAACCCACAATTCACAGAAAACGAAGTATTTAAAAACATTTTCTCTATAAACAGCCTTCATATCACAGGACATAATATCACTGGAATGTTAACTGTGTTCCAGTATTTCAAGTTTGTTACAATTACATTTAAGAAAAGGAAATTAACATGTAAAAGACAGTAATACAGTAAAAAGAGGACCAAGTTTAAGAAAATGCTTCTGGAAATCTCAGCAAGAACACCTGCTACTTCTTGACACCTTTCCCCCTTGCTCTCCTTAAAAAGGGGCATTTAAAATTATACAGTAGGTAACAGTTTAATCAGCCATCTACAGAAGTTAATATTGCACCAAGAGAAATGGACAGAACAATACAGGTGCCATGTCTAGCTTTTATCAACTCATTTCGACTCGCAAAAAAATATAACATTTCTCCTCTTGATTAAAAATAAAACCTAACTCTTTGAAGTGACAAAAATAATATATTACACTGTAAAAACGAACTAATACAGACGAATGATTTCACAACTAAAACGAATCTAACTGAAAGTCCCAAAGCTATAATTGCAATTAATTATTCTTAGTTAATAAGGCAGATTTTACTTCAGTTACACTACTTTACAGCATTATAAATATGCTTCACTCTGTGCAGGTCTTTAAAATCAATACCTAGTGAGAATAGAGTATTGCACCAAAAGTTGAAACCGTTCCAAAGTTGTGCCACACTGTAGCACTCATCACACGTATCTTGAAAACATTCAGACTCCGGCGCAGCCACTTGATTGCAGGCTTTGAAGGAAAGATCGCATGAGGTAGAAAAAACTCCTTCAGGTTCTGCACCACCCTACGGACCACTGAGTTGTGCAAATGGCTCTGTCACAGGAAAAGGTTCCAAAGCTTTCTCCGAGTTTTTCCAGTTGTGAAAGTTTTCTTTGTACCATTCAACTAGTACGGAGAGAACGTTGATGAGTTAAGCTGACCAGAGATAACAGGGAAGTTCAAATATTCCACAGACATCATAAGACTAACAACATGCTAATAGTTCATTATGCAAAATTTTAACCTATAATGCCATAAAAATCTAGTTTAAATTTTATAAGTTCTTCATGCAAGACTTATTCTAGCACTAAAAAGGGATTAAACTTTTTTAAAATCATGTAAATTCACTACTAAAAAGCAGACAATTCTATGTAAAATTTAAGTGTTAAATTCTATCTCTTTAGCTTCTAATTAACTAACCTATATACCCATTTCCCCCCCTTCCCCCCTCCCTCCTCCTATCAATTCTACATCAGTGTAAAAGCCATCAGTCCTACTTGTTTTCTTTATTCCTTCTTTCCAAGGCACTTTAGGTCTCCATCCTAAGTTGTGCATCTTTTCTGAATTCATTGGATATCTCAGGTCATTTGTAGGCCTGATGAAGCATAAAATGCATACAGAAAACAATTTGATTAGACTTCATTAATTAGAGATGCAGTACTTCACATTGTCTTCAAAGGAATATTAGGTATGCTTCAATTTTAAAAATTCCCATCAACATGAACAGATTGCATTGCCTTCAAAAAATACATGGCAGCTGAGTGCAGCTACAACAATACAATTCAGTTTGTACAGCCAGCTACTTGGAATTGACTAGAATAAATATGAATTAATATTTCATTGGCACAAAATTAATGCAAAACTCGAATCACTGCCAATGCATTTGTGCAAGTCACTGCATTTGCAACACAAAGCCAGTGTTTCCTAATATTAGCATTTACATTTTTCATCCTGAAAACTCACAAATTTACACATACTTCAGATTTAAAACACACAGGCTTCCAAAGCGTTGTCATTACAGTGCTTCAGGGTAGCTACATAAACTTGGTAATACTGAATATGTAGAATCCCAAGCTGCAAGATTCAACACAGAAAGAAGTATCTTACACAAATTTTCACTTCCACAGTCTGGCAGATAGGTAGCCTAGTCTAGCATTCCTGCATTACTGGCACTGGAATATTGAATAGTCAAGGTACCTGTGCAAACACAAACCAAGTACTTCTCATTGTTATTATAACACACTAATCTCAAGCAGAAGCAGAACTAATTTTTCCATAGCAAGTAACCCCCATGACCTTTAAGTCGTTCATTACAGAATTAAATAATCATTAGTTAGGTAGCCGAAGAATCTTTTATAAGACCTCAACCTTCTTTGAAGGTGGTTAGTTTTCCCAAGCCCATTTAGGTTTAAACATGAGGAAAGAGTGCCTAATACACATGAAGAAACATCCTAGGCTGAATTACACTGAGACCTACTGAACAGTCACTTCATGTGAGCCAAAGGCAATTTGTTCAAAAGTCTGTGATACTCAGACAGGATTCTGAAGGACACTTCAGTTGCCATGATAACAATCCATATGTGAACAGAAAGTGAGAATTCTAAAGGCCATAATACTTAACTGCTATCAGCAGACACGTCATTTCTAATCACTCTGGAGAGAGTGATATCTAAAGTAAGCAGAGACTCATTGTTGCTGAAAAGAAATGGAGATAAAAGAACAGAGCGAAACCAAGCCTGAAATTAAGGACAGAAACACACAGCAAAAGCACATCTATAAAAGTTATCTATTTTTACCAACGCCCTAACTTTGGCACTTTAGAGATTTACATCTACTTTTGAGATAGCAGCTTCAGCTTAAGATAGAAATCTAAAAGTAACTACACTCCATAGGCACATATTTCTGCCTGCAGAGTGGGTCTTACTATAAAATACATATAAGTCTGAATTAGTCACATTAACGTCAAAATACCAAAAGTAAGCGAGAGACAATTCATCTCACTCAGTGATGTTGAATACAAAGTACTGAATAACCTATATAAACTATCTTGATGAAAAAATTTAGCTGCTGTGCAAAACCTGTCCTCTTCCCAGAGCGGGCTTCAGTAGTGAGATGTATGAAGAAAGTTTGAAGACAGACAGATTAGCATTACACATTCCCCTTCAAGACATACACTCTGACCTAAAGATCCAAATAATAAATGGAAATCCTGTTTTTCCATACAATGCTCTGTATAGATCATAGATGTCAAATACACTAGTAAAAAAAAAAAAAAATTAAGACAGCAAAACAGCTTAGTTCCTCAGAACTGTTCCCTCCTTCAGAGCAAAAACACTTCCACAAAAAACTCTTTGGCAAGAGTATCAGAAACCTTCAGGACAAAGCTATCTTGCATGCCCAAGGTATCCTGCAAATGCTCCACACTCCTTACCTGTCTTTGACATAATCCATCCAGTGCTCCATTTCAGATTCTGAACTGGTCTTCTTTATCTATCAAGAAGAGAAACAATCATCAACCCCCTACATCTTGCATTGTCTAAACATACACTTAAAAAAACCACACTTAACAAGATATGTTTGTTAAGAAAAAAAAAAACAACCACAAACAGAAATGGTTTTTCGTAAACTGAGTTTTCAAACGACTGAAATTACCAAAATTGTCTAGAACAATTTCAATATTTCTCCTTCATCTGAGCACTACCAAAACATCCATAATCAAATTGTTAGATTTTAATAGTGCTACATTTTCAGACCAAAACTAAAGCAGCTAGCATGAAAAAAACCTACTAAATGGTATTTAATCACTATGCCAGTTATGTCCCAGTCAGGATAACTGATGCAGCAGTCCAACCCAGCATAGCCTGTACTGCAAACTTACACAGTGCAGCTGCCACAGAAGGGGTAGCATATCATTCTGCTACAATCACCTTCCAAGACCCATCACAAATCTGAGTTCTTTCAGAGCTACAAGAGGTTTGTAGAATAATTGTAAATATGTGCAAAGAAAAATGGTAAAGAAAAGTATCAGAACTGTTTACTCACTAAATGGATTAGCTCCTTAGCGAGCTGGGCAATGGACATCTCAAAGTTAGTTCCAATGTTATAAATTTCACCTGGCTTCCCCTCCTTCAGGACAGTAAGGAATGCTTCTACCACATCAGTTGCATAAAGGAAATTCCTTCTTTGAAGTCCAGAACCATGTATACAGCTAGGACAAGGAAAAGACAAAAAATTTTTGTTAAACCTTAAACAGACAGATTCAATTTATTGGACTGTGTTTTCAGCAGTTTTACCGTTAGATGTTACCTGAAGGTACTTTCAGTAGCTGACATGTAAACAATCCTTTACTTTAAGGAAATCCTATTATTAAAATAACTAATTCATAACTTAGTTATAAAATTATCATTTTACAAACTGTAGCACATATTTATAATCATAATTACAGTTTTATAGCACAAATACCACAAACAAAAAACGCAAGTTACCTACCATTTTCTGTTCTGTTGCAACAAAGATATAAACTTTGGAATAACCTAAGGAATCGAACAAAAAAAAAAATGAGCTCTTTTAGAAGCTGTTACTCTGCAAAGAATAAGGACTTCACCAGTCAAGTATCATTAAGTATTTTATTAAAATCCTTTAAATACTTAAGTTTTATTAAGTCTAATGAAAGAATGTATCAAGCCTTGAAACTGCAAGACTTTTGGTCCTTAAGAGTAGATGCCTCTATTTTAATGTAAACCTTATCTTTCTGTCAGTTACAAAATGTAACATTTTTACAAAAATAAAAAAAATTTCCATTACTTTTTGCACACAACAGTAACTAGAAATAATTACTGCCAACAGTTCAGAACAAGGTTTAAATGTGCTCGTGATAAGACATGTCAGTGTGAGTTTAAAATATACAATCACACTTTAGTTGCAATAGTGCTTTTTTCAAAAGTGACCCCATTTATATGAGAAAGAAGTAACATCCCTGCAACCCTGGATTATGGTACACTGAAGCTCAGAGTAAAGCATAGTTTAACTTACTTTTTCTGGATACTGATGTGGTCCATAAACATTACTGCTTCGTGTGATAACAGCTGGAAACTTGAGAGCATTAAACATACATGTGATTACATAAGAAAATATATACCAGTAAAAATCTGTAAGCTTCTTGCTATTCAATAAACCACAAACTGACACAAGCACAGTGCTTATTCAAAAATCTTGCAAGCCTTTACAGACATTAATGAATTAAACTACCTGTGTTTCTCCCAAACAGGCAAGGGCCTCCAGCCTTCTCAGCCTGTTAGAAGTACCACAGGTGACAAATGTTTGAAATCTCTGTCTTGCTCTGGAACCACCGGAGGATACTTATTCCAAGATGTCATTAACATCCTATTCATGTCCACTTTATATCAAAAATATCATACGTCAAGAACAAAAGCCTAAAGCACTGAAAATTTTAAATATTTTTGCTTAAGCAAATCTGACTAATAGGACTTTTTCTTCTTTCTTTTTTTGTTTTGACTATAAGCCTGGTCTTAATACAACTTGAATTTTGCATGTTCTGCTTCTGTATAATACTTTCTTATTTCCTTCAAACTTAGCAGTGGTTTTTAAATTCCTAATGTTCTCTTTGACCATTTTATCAAAGCCCATTTTTAGACATTACAGTGCAGATTCAAAAATTTAACACATCTGACCTGTCCACACTGTCTAGCAGTGTATCTCCACCACTTATTGGTGGACATTCTCCAAGACATCCAAACTAGAGGACTAACAATAAGGAAAGAGGAGGCACTGTGTGGACTAGTAGTGGGGGTTTTTTTATACTCTTCTATACATAATACAGACACTTAACTATAGGTTTCAGAGTTTTTAAAGCTTCCATCAACTTACTTGGTACCTTTCCCAATAAGACTGAACAAAACACTCTGCAGCTGCTTTAGAGGAGGCATAGGGATTTGTTGGACGTTTTGGTGAAGATTCATCGAATTCCTAAAACAAAAAAAAAAAATTGCATTACTCCATTTCTTTTGGCCAGATAAGTCTTAAAGTTACAAAAGAAAAATCCCTAAATATCCAGGCACATCTGTCTGACAAAGTCCACAACAAAAGACAGTCTATTTATCAAACACAGGAGGCAGCCAGATCACCAGCAGCAATATTTTTGTACTTCTAGCAGAGTACCTCAAGGTAGCAGGTCCTTAGATTTTTATCTTGTAAGACAGTAAACCCCTTGCTACAGGGAGGCTCAATCCTTTTCAAGTTCATGTTGCCTCAGAGTGCCATCACACCACCACTAGCAAACTGACCTAAATTAAAGGGGTCTTTTCTTAAACTTCTCTATAAATTTTATTTCTGTAAGAAATGTAGAATTGCAACCCAAAAGCCTCCAAAGCAAAGCTTCAATAATTCTGACCACTTCCAAAAGCAGGTAGTTTCCAGGTTATCTTGCCACTTCAGTCTACTTCTCACCTGGAAGAAAAAAACCAAACCAACCCAAACCAAAAGAAGGAGGGATACTACACCAAGTGTGATTTGTAACAACGACCTTAACACGATTAAAAGACTTACTGTTCTTGTCTGACCTTTGCCTCTGAAATTAATTGAACCTCCTCCCTTCAAAAAAACTCTACAAGAATTTCTAGTGTGATTCACAAAGATTAAAGTGCTCTTTTCAAATGCCTAGAGGCAGAAAAGGTTCACTTGAAGGTATCAGTCAAACCACTGGCCTACACACAAGAAAACATTATCCTCAGGTATCATTAAAGTCTACTGACGGAAGTTGTGTTGAAGGAACTTTTAAAAGACATTGTGACAATAAGAAAGTGCACAGAATTTTCTGAAGTACATTAATATTTTCATGGACTATAGCACAAGGCTCCTTGACTGTTATTTATGCCCTTAAAAAGATGAACATGCATATTTTGCCTTTTTACTGAGCTAAATCACACTTCCTGAATTAAGGTCAGGCATAAATTGTCAGAAAACCAAAGATTTTCATAGAACAACAATAAACATCTGAATATTTATTACAGTAATACAGGAATTGTTTCCTGTTTGAATTGTCACTACCTACAGTTCTGTTAGCATTTTAGCTAGAGAATAAAAGCAGTTCCCCACCTGTCAAACTGTGCCCATTACTGAAATCTCACTAATGCTCCAAGACAAAAACTACATAATACACTCTCTGATACTATTTCTGAGGAGTATTCAGGTCATTAATGACCCCAACCTCACTGCTTTAGGTAATACCTATTCAATATAAAACACAATATTAAAAAAAAAAAAAAAAATCAGGACAATTTTGACACTCAGCTTTCTAGAAATAACCAGTGTCCCAGTATAATATGTCCCAGTACTGTCAGAAACAGCTTGAAAGTCACACATTTACAAAAGCCAAGGAAAGTTAGGCTCAGTTTGTTTTCACTATAAAAAGCAAGTAAAGCTAGGAAAACCCTCATGTACTTTCAAACTTACCCCATCAGTGCTACCTCCATATACTTCATCTGTACTAACGTAGACAAACTTCTCCACATTGGCTTCATGTGCAGCAGCAACCAGCACATTAGTGCCATAAACGTTCACGTAGGTGAATTCCAGGGCATGCCAAAATGAAAGATCTACATAAAAAAATTCAAACAACTCTGATTAAATTTAGGCAACACAGGGCTATTGGTTCTTACTGAATAATACTAGAAGCTGAAATATAGACTTGTCAGATAGCAAGGTCATTATTAAATAAAGGGACTTTCTACACTTACTTGAAGACAAAAATCTTTGCTTTCAACAGGAGGTTGGAATCAGGAGCAAAAGCTTGTTGGCTATGGACTTTTTAACATAAAATAGCATTATCTAACTTTATTTAAGCATAACTACTTCCCTTCTCACTAGGAAAGGTTAAGCCCCGTAAGGAAAGTGTCAAAGACAGTTGTAAGATGCAGTAACACATATCTATTACTGTAATTAACCAGCACCTGCTCTAATTCTAATTGTCCAACTGACCTAATGACTTTGTGCATATCAAATCTGACAATTTCAAGAAATATTTTCCTGGGGAATTCTTTGAGGATTTCTTCTCACAATGAAAGGAGTATGGCAGGGATTGTTCTTAATAACAGTGATAATGAAGAGCAACAATCTGAAATAGGCACTTTTAAGTATAACTCATTCTCTCTAGAACTGAGGCAGCATTCTGACGGGACTTAATCCTTCAGCTTCTACACTGTGTTTTCTCATGTGTGGTTGGAGCCAATCAAGTAAAAACTTAAGACTATGCACAAACTCTCTCTCCATTGCCTTTATGACTCCATCAGTACACTGTCAGTTACATGTGAGTCTAGATGGAATTTAAAAACGTAATGCAAGTAAAAAGGGGGAGGAGGGCATTACCATTTATGTGCAATCAAAACAGACAACAGTCAGATGAAGCACTTTTGAAATCAAGGCTATGACCTCCTTTAAGTTAAAAAGGCTACCAGACAGCGAAGCACATCATTTGCAGATACAAACTGGATCCTTAGTTTACATGAAGTGAAAAGACAAAAAATATCAGTATACATTTCAAGCAGGTATAGCCACGGAAAACAATATGAAAACATGCAGCGATGCTCACCTACATGTGTTTGGGCTGCAAAATGAAGGACTATATCTATTTTCTCAGTTTCAAAGAGGTGTTTTATAAAATCAGGTACACAAATATCCCCCTAAAAAAAATTAGAAAATCATTTTTGATAGAAAATAGTCTCATACCAGTTGTCATATAACAAATCATTACAAAGCGAGCACAGGATATAAACACCACTATCAACTGAGTTTTGGGCAATTTATCAATTCCATGTCTAAAATAAGACCAGATATAAAATTTCACCCATTTTGCGAAACATCCTCAACAAAACTTATTTCAGGAAACTTATTACTATTAACACGAAAAACAGCAACGTTCCCCAAAATACACACAACAGCAACATATTGTGGAACTTCAACGCTGAGTTTGAAATGCCAGGTTCCCAGAGCGAGGAAGAGCTACCGGAGTCTGGCTGAGCAGACAGTGACATCTAGTGGTGAAGCTGATTTCCACTTCTGTCAAAATAGATGGCTGCACGTCTTGTGAGGATTTTGCTTTTTGTTGTTTGTTACAGTAATTTATTTTTTTAATTGATATATTTACCAAAAAAGAGACAGGCATCGACACAAAAAAACATTCTTTAATTTGACATCAGAACTAGCACCTTCTAAAGGTAGAGAAAAAACTGCTGCAAGCTGAGAAAAACCTTCGATATTTACCTGTTGGCTCAACTTAAACAAGACAGCACCTGAGAAGAGGTGTCTCTTGGAAGACTTTTGTATTTTCAAAAACAAGGCAGGTAACTAAAAATAGTTCAAATGTATCTATGTTTCAAGAAGTTCTCAAGTAACAATTCTGAATAACAGCCTCAAAAAAGTATTCTATGTCAGAAATGGGAGGAAGGTGAACTGATTTCCCTACTTCTCATCCCTGAATAAAAGTGAAACAAACACTCCAGTAAATACACTTCAGGCTCATACCTTATTTTGAACTAAATGGTTACAATTACTGATTTTTTTTTAAACTGAAATTCAAGCTTAGTACATCTGTGATGAGCAACAACAGAAATTGTGATAAAAATTTATCTTTTACACAGCCCCTGATGCAAATTTGCTGAACTTTTACTTCTCTACTTTCCAAAACAGGCTTCCTTTTCAAGTACCACTAGAGTGTCTATCCTTCTTGCCGTCTCCTAAGGTCAGCAACAGTGTTACATTTCTAATCAAAAGGGTTACACATCAGAGATTATTTTTTCCAGGGCACTTCTTCCTGTCTGTGTAAACGGCTTGGTTGCATATCAGCTGCATGTTAAGCTGTGACAAACTGTCTCTAAAAAACAAACAAACAAAAATATAACAAAAACAAAACAAAACAACAAAAAACCAAACCAAAACAACGAAAAAAAACCCTCACAAAACAAAACAAAAAAACATACAAGCACCAAATCACAAAAAAAAAAAAACCACTGAAAAGTTGGAATTATTTATACTGGTACTGGTCTAAGTTTGCTTAGACATTCCTACTCTAGTTCAAAAGCAGTATAACCAGATCATTCCTTGTTACTGTTCCCCTGCTTCACACAGGGACCTCACATCTACTATCTCTGACAATGTTGCTATTTCAGAAAACTAAACTATATGCACTTCTCAAATGTCCTGCAGCCTTGGCAGCCCCCAAGACAGAGAGACCAGCATCAGCACTGACTTTGGTAGAGAGGAAGAACCTCAGCATACAAGCCCAACAGTCAGAATACTGATCTGAACAATAAATCAGAATCAATCTCCTATTTGAAGACAAACTGTGGAAGCAGTAAACAAATTTAACTGGCAAAACTTCCAAAAGAGAAGGTATACCTTGAATGTTACCATGAAACCCCATTCCAGAATGATTGTGAACTGTATGAGCATCAACAGCAGCACAAGCAAGAACGTAGCCTGATGTCCAGTATGAACACAACAACAGTGTGTTGCACACCATGGAATATGAGAAGCAGTGGATTTTAAAGGTTCAAAGCCTAAGAGAGCATCAGAGAAGCACAGAAGAGCTGCAAAGTCCATCTTGACCACACACATATTAAAAGTGAAACAACCATCCCTAAAACCATTCATCTCAAAATTACACTTTTACCAATTCTACACCTTTATGATACAATCAAATATATCAACTTTTCAAAGACTACTTCATGTAAAAGACAGAATATACTACATATGGTCAGAGGCTTCTGAGGGTGAAATACAAAGGCTATTAATATGGCAACAGATGAAGTAAATGCTGTTATGTCCATTTGACTGTCACATACACTGGCATATTACCTATGCTGACTCATTTCTGACAATGAAGGAGTAGAAGTAATTTCAACTTTATCATAAATGAAAGCAGCGGCTTCCACTTTGGGGACCTCTGGAGACCACATTACCTGGGATACAAAGGGATAAAAATCAGTAAAAAGTCAAGTTTCTAGAAGAGAAGGCTTTATCACCTGGATAAACTTGTAGTTTTCCTTCCCAGAGACAGTTTCAAGATTCTTCAAGCTTGCACAGTAGTCGAGCTAAAGAGAAATAACCACACAACATCAATAAATGGGCTTCATGGAAGCAAATAAGCTAACCTAATCAGTAGAAAGCCTGAGAATAAAGTAAAAACTTATTTCAAAAGACAACCTCTTTCACAAGCAGATGTGATTAAGCTTTAAAAACACAACTTCAAAAGATACCTTAAATACAAAAATTCTTAAATGCAAGCTTAAAGCTTGAAAAGCTTCCCTCTTTCTTTTTTTTTAAATCAAATAATTATTTGTGGTGGGAACATGAACAGCAGTTGATTTTTTTTTGTTTGCATAGGAACAAATGGAATATCAAACAAAAATTAGTAACTAACAATAGACCATATAAATTTCAACATGTTGTAGACTGCATCAAAAATCATTTAAAACAGTTTTCCATATCAAGAAAGAAAACAAGCTATTACCTTATCTAAATTTATAATCAGATAATTTGGATAGTTTTTCACGAGAGAGACCACTACATGTGAAGCACTGCAGAGTAGAAGAAAAACATGTTTTACAATTATACACTTAGCTGTAAGGTAACAAAAGAGATGACAAATTACAAATAAGTTCAGCAATATCAAAAGTCCTCAGGGGAAGAAGGGGCTATACTCAAGAGAGGTGAAAGAGGAATTCAAAGATATATGTCAACATTATTCTAACATATACTCTATACATTACCCTAATATATTGTATACATAACTGCATACGGTTAAGAAATTAAAAATCAGAATAAAATTTCATGCTATAATGAAAGAAATCATCATTCCTCACAGTCGCATAAAAAAACCCCCAACAAACTGTTAAATGCTATATTCAATTGCCACTCTAAAATACTTTTACGCTCTTTAGTTTATACACTGGGCATCAGGGAGAACCAAACAGTCAACTCTCCTAACCCATAATACTGACTCCCATCACTCAGCTCTCCGACACTGCTGTCAAGAAGTGACAACCAGACAATCGGGTGGCATTTCCTCCTTGGCACAGTCTTGTGTACAAGAAGTTCAGGGCTCAGATTTAGCAGGTGTTATTCACACAGAGAAATCTTATCCTCTCAAAACTTCTGGCTCAGAGCTCACTGATGGGCTCAAGCTTAAGACAGACCAGACCTTTCTCTGACTCCACCAGAGCCACCAACGCTGGGGGGCTGACATGGGAAATAGCACCTGGCTCAAAGCACTTCGACCCCCAACCCACAAAATCACACAAAATCTCTCAGGTTGGAAAAGACCTCTGAGATCATCGAGTCCAACCTATGACCGATCACCACCTTGTCAACTACACTATGGCACTGAGTGCCACATCCAGTCACTTCTTGAACACCTCCAAGGACAGTGGCTCCATCACCTCCCTGAGCAGCCCATTCCAATGCCCAATCACTCCTTCTGTGAAGAAATTCCTGCCGATGTCCAACCTGAACCTCCCCGGCGCAGCTTGAGGCGAAGTCCTCTCATCCTGTCCCTAGCTGCCTAAGAGAAGAGGTCGATCCCCTCCTGGTTACAGCCTCCTTTCAAGTAGTTGTAGAGAGCGATAAGGTCTCCCCTGAGCCTCCTCTTCTCCAGACTAAAAACCCCAGCGCCCTCAGCTGTTCCTCACAAAACTTGTGCTCCAGACCCTTCGCCAGTTTCGTTGCCCTTCCCTGTACAACCATAAACCCAGCAGAGACCGAGCACCGCCTCCCACTGTCAGTGCCGGGGGATCCGTCATCTTCTCGCTGTCCGCGGGCGAAGGGCGGGCGGGGCAGCACCCCAGCTCGCTCCCCAGCACCTACCGCGTCCAAACGCACAGTGGGCCACCAGCAGCCCCTGAGCGAACGCGGCCCGAGCCGGCGGCGGCGCGGGACCGGCCCGGGACAGGCACAAGGCGTCTCACCCGCGCCACCCGGCAGGAGCCCGGGCGGGGCACTACTCACATGAAGCCGGCACCGCCCGTCACCAGGACCCTCTTCTCGAACGCCGGCGGCACCGCGGCGCCCGCCCGCCCCGACATCGTCCGCGCTTTACGGCACCGTTCTCCTCTTCCCCCCCACCCCCGGCCGCGCGTGCGCGGAACGGGCCCGCGGGTTTCATGGGCAGAGTCGCAGCACCTGCGAGAGGCTCATTGAAAAATCGCCCTCCTCGCTCCCCCCGCGGCCCCAAGACGGTAGCTCCTGCCGCCCCTCAGGGCACTGGCGCGGGCACGGCTTACGCAGAGCACCAAAACTCCGCCTCCAGCGAATCGATGGACGTCACCTCTTTTACGACACCGGGTCTCTCGACTTACGGCCGGGACCGGCAACAGGACACGTTGCGGCAGGGGCGGGGCCTAGCCTCACGGTCACGCCCCCAGGGGCGGGCACGTCCCCTCATTGGTTCTCTCTGCGTTCCCGCCCTCCCGCTCGCGCCAGCCCGGGGGGTGTCACGTGACCCGGTGGGCTAGAGCGGGGAGGGGGAGGGGCTGGAGGATCGCGGTGTCCGGCGGGTCCCGGTCCCCATCCCGATCCCGGGGATGCGGCGGCGGCTGCTGTGGCTGCTCTGCGCCGCCGCCGCCGGCTGCTGCTGTTGGGGCCCCGCCATGGGCAAGACGCTTCGCGGCGGCTTCGCCAGCGCCGCCGCCCGCCTCGAGCCGTGGCGGCCCGTGGCGCGCTTCCAGTTCCACGGTGGGTGCCCCGAGGTCGGGGAGCGGGAGAGCGGCTGCGCCGTCCCGGAACGCGGCTGCGGGGGGTGTGAGGAGCGGGGAGAGCGGCGGCTCCCGGGGGAGCCGCGGGGCGGGGAACGGGTTCAGCCCCGCAGCTCCCCGTCCTTCCCTCCCTCCTTCCTGCACTCTCTCCGCCGGGATGCTCAGCTGGTCCCATCCGCTGTTCCGGGCAGCAGCGGAACCCGTCCGGAGCGTGACGGGGCTGTTCCGAAGCGCTGGAAGCGAGAGTTGGGAGCAGCCCCGCGCTCTTTGTGACGGATGGAGAAGCGTCGCGCGTCCCCTCGTGTCCCGCAGCCTGGGGTGGGCACTCCCGTCCCAGTGTCCGGGAGAACAGAGGCGTTTTAGCTGTGACACGCATCCCTCCTTTCCTCCCGGGACCCCGCCGACCGGCAGCGATGCCAGCGCTGCAGGTGGCTGTGCCCCATCGCCGGGTGCTCCTGGTGTCACCACGCGTCAGGATGTAAAGTCTCACCTGGTTATTCCCAATGGCTTTTCTTTCCTGTGTTACTGACTCCTTGTTAGTAATAATTCCTGACTCTTAGCTAAGAGGCCTAGCAGCAGGCTGGGATCCTGTTGGAATGGCCACTGCAGAAGGCTGTGAACTGCTCTCCTTGCTACAGAAGTTTTATTCTGCAGAAGGAAGTGTACAAAAGCATGATGAGTGCCATGTAGGGTCAGCATGCTTTTCCTGGATGCTCAGAATTTCAGTAGCTTAGGCTGTTTTCTTTCCCATTGAGCCTCACGGCAGCAAGAGTTTTGCAGAATGCTTGAAAATCAAATGGGACGAAGGAAAAGATGACGAAAGCCAAACGGAGTTGGAGTGTGACCTTCCAGCACTGAATGAGAGGCGATAGATGGGGTGGAGATAGCTTGTGGAGTGACTTGAAGGCAGTTAATTATCACTGTCCTAGAAGATAATTGTAGAAGTGCTCTAAATAGATCTAAAGGAAAAAAAAGTACACTGCTTAAATCTGAGGAAAGACTGTTAAGATTAAAGATGAGTTGTGTAAGTGTAAGTGTTCAGATATAATTCTGTAAATTGATGTTGCATATTTGCTTAAAAATACTCCTCTTTTTGCATGAATACCAACATGAAGCTTTTTTTTAAATAGTGCAAAATCTTAGGCAAACTGTGGTTCATACAACATTTTACAGATACCAGGAGATCACCTTATCTGAGGTTTTATTGCAGGACCACTGTCTTGCAGCTGGCTGTGAACAGCAAACCATCCTTATCTGAAGGTAGTACTAGTCTGTTGACTCAAATCTAGCTGATGCCAAGGTTAGGGGGAAAGAAGATTACTCTTACAGATAAACATTCAAAGCTTGCTTAAACTTGAATGGAGTTTGTGCTCTTGCAGTACCAATTGATTTTTCTTCTACATTAAATTCTGCCTTTTAATTTAGGATACTCTTATGTTAAAGAAGTCTATGGCAATATATGAAAGAATTTATCAAAATAAATTTGAGGATTGTAGAAATACTCAGACAAGATAAATTGTGCCAAATGAGCTAGTTCTAAAATGACTGAAATATTTCTGTGTGTCAAGGTGCAGCCTATAGTGACAGGAGAAGGAGTGGTGGTTTCAAACTAAAGAGAGTAGGTTTAGATTAGACATTAGGGAAAAAATCTTTACTGTGAGGGTGATGAGGCACTGGAACAGGTTGTCCAGAGAAGTTGTGGATGTCCCATCCCTGAAATGTTTAAGGCCAGGTTGGATGAGGCTTTGAGCAACCTCGTCTAGTGGAAAGTGTCCCTGTCTGTGGCAGGGGAAATAGAAACTAAATCATCTTTTAAGTCCCTTCTAACCCAGGCCATTCTGCCATTCTGTGATTCTGTACACAGACTGACACATTAGAGAACACTTTTGAAGTTTGATTTTCTTTGTATCAATTTGACATCTGTCATCTCTGCAATTAAGTATTTTAACTCTAATCCATCCATAACATGAAAGCCCATTTACATGAGTTCTTCTGGTATTTCTCTTAAGCTCTCTTAAGAGCTACTCCACAATGCTTGTAATCATGCCACAAAGGTCATAAAATACTAGACTTTGAACCAGTTATTGAGGCTACTGAGGCACTGTCTTTAACCTGAGAAAATAAAATTTGGGGTGGGAGGAAGGAAAAAAGAAAAAGGTATCTGGAAGTCTGTTTAAAAAAAAAAAAGAGGGGGAAGGGAAGGCAAAGCAAAGCTTTTGTAGTAGAGAAGGTTAATGACATTTGGGCTATGTTGAAGGTTTGTTTAAGTGCCGTCACAGGGAATCGTGCATGTGGTGTTTTGTTAATGAGGTGTATAGAAATTGTTCCTGAAAGTCCATAATTACTTTTATTAGGAAGTAGTGGTAAAAATTTAAGAAATTATGTGAAGCTGTAGTGTGGCTACTTATAAAAAATCTGTGCCACACTGTGTGCTTGTAACTGACATCAAGGCAGAGTAGTTGATTTCATTTTTTCAATATCAAGGTGATCATGCTGTTCTGTGTGTCAGAATCAAGAATGTGGCAGTAGCTGTGACAAAAGCAGCTAGACTCCACCTCTTTCAAGCTCAGGAATGGCAGAAGCTGCAGAACAATATCCAGGATCACAGCTGTACAGGGAAGTTCTCTAAAGCTCAGCTGACAAGTAAGTTGCTACATTTTTCCCCCCTATAAATTAAATTACTGGTGTATTTAGAACCCTGTTGA
This sequence comes from Corapipo altera, assembly GCF_003945725.1. Classification (NCBI taxonomy): domain Eukaryota; kingdom Metazoa; phylum Chordata; class Aves; order Passeriformes; family Pipridae; genus Corapipo; species Corapipo altera. The sequence goes on along the minus strand of NW_020884872.1, from coordinate 41,643,870 downwards.
GTTATCTATGTGTTTAGAATATTCATTTCAGTGAATTTTTGCATCAACCAGGACTTTGGCCTTCTGCAATTAAAAATTCTACAAGGAAATAAAATTGCTTTGTTTGCATCACTTCAGAAGACTTTGTTTTCAAGCTGTGATTTAGTAATACTGCTGGAAAATTAAATCCTCGACAAATAATGAATTTAATGCGAACAGCCAAACTTTATGACCAGTTTTAGCCTCATGCTCTCACTTGTTTGCAACTCAGAAAGGGTACGCGTTTGGCTGAAGTTTTCATTTAGTCATTCAGTACAGAGATTTTTCTTTAACTGTGCTTGGAGTAAAAGTCTGTCTCTTTGGTTTTTTAATCTCAAATTTTCTTGTAAAAAAGATTGTCATGAGTATATGAAAGAATTTACAGAGAAGACCATTTTCCTATGAAACTGAAGAACTTGAGAATCTAAATGTTTGGGACAGTCAAATATACTGCTTGAATTGTAACTTTTATTGCAGTGGACTGAAAAAAAAACTAGAGGCAAACTGCTGGAATCTGCTGCAGTTACCCCTAAACTTCTGAAGTGAATGCTCGTAAGGTTGGAGTATGTATCCCAAGTACAAAGTAAAAGGGTAATTTTGTACCTGCAAACCTTCTCTTAAACTACCTCATAATAAGTTTTTCTTTTCTGCAAAACTTAATCTGCATTATGTTACCTTCCTTTATAACTTGACTCTATTATAACTCAATGTTCTTTCACCCCTTAATTTTGTAATTTAATATTTGTCACTGAATCTCACATTCAAATGTTTTTAATATTTCAGCTAAGAATTATACCAGTATACAATATCCAGATTGTCCTTTTGTCTCTCATTTACAAAGGAACATTTCTCATTTGTCAGGAGGCTTCTGTTCTCCAGTTCCATGGAAATGGCATTTTCAAAGCTGAGAAAACAAAAATAAAATTGTATTTTCATGATAGCACAAACCTGTCATGCTTTGATATACAAAACATGTTAGCAAATTTTTCATACAGTATCGAAGATGAGCTAATCAGTATAAAGCTTAACGAGTACCCACCTAAATGTGAAAGAACAGTAAAACACTGAAGCATTGAGTTATGTAACTAGAAGACAAACAGACTGAAATAATAATTTTTGTACTATTTGTTAATCATAATAGTACCAAACTTAATTAAAGCATAAATATTCCTCTAAAAAATTAAATTAATATTAGAAGCTTCATTCAAAAATGTCTTAAGTGACTACAGCTCCTCTTTTAAATATGTTTCCTCTGTGCAGCCAGAATCCCTAGAGTAACAGATTGATCTCCTATAACATTGTCATAATGAAATCTTATACAGATGTCACTTCTAAGGGTGTAGTTTCCTTACACTTGACAAGAGCTGCACAGAAATGCTGCTAAAATAACTAGCAGTTGGTCCATCATTCCTCACTGTCCCAGCAGTGCACTCGCTGTCTTCTGCTGTATTTAGGAGTTGTATGACCACAGGGTGACTTGGATCTGTCTGCTGAAGTTGGGCAAAATCGATTACATATTTGTTTTATCTTACTTCATTTCCTCTGAGTTAGCTTGCAGATTTGACGGAAAACTGCTTAAACACACTCTGTGTGATCCTTAGTCTCGACGCAAATAACACGGTGTCAGAACTCAGCTGAGAGCTGAAATGGAAAGTAAAGCCACTCCTGTCAGCCACTGTTTGCCTTTCATTTGGATTAAGCACCACATGAAATCCTGGTTTGTGTGTTGTCCAAGGTTGTACTTCATGGTAATTGTTGGAAAGAAACAAATAGAATGATTCTTCCTGGATTCTAGTGTTGATCGGCTCATACCTTCAGAAAACAGAAAATAACTTCTTGTAGTTGAAACAGGTTTATTTGAATTACATAAATGTTTTTCACGGGTAGGCTTCAAATTAGAAATTAGTTCTAAATTTTGTCTACAAAATATTTAGGGAAAATGAGTTTGTTAGAGGATTGTTTTGTATGTGTGTTTGTGGCTTTTTTATTTAGAAAAACCTTTCATAAAAAAACCTTGGTTTGTAGGGGTTTTGATGAAATTTTTCTCTTTCTTCATCCCTATCCATTGTTATCCTAAACTATTAAGGTGAATTAATCTACAGTCCAGCCATGATATTGTTATTTCTCCTACAGAGATGACTTTCGTTTATGGTTGTGCTGATTAGCACTCCAGGTCGGTAATCAGTGTACACAGTACTTACAATTCTTGCAGTTTCACCCAAACATAAAGAGCCACAGGTTTCATCTGTGTCAAGAGTTTGTTTTGGAAAGATTGTGCTTCCTTAACTGTTGCTTTTAGGAAAGTGAGCAGATGAAACATCAGTCTCTTACACAGTTGCTTTTAAATGTAATCTGATTGAAATACACAGTTTTATTTGGCAATGGTTTCATCCCTTAACTGTCAATTGAAATTTAGTATATTACGATTTGGGGAAGATGCTGTGAAATATGCTACCTTGCACCTTTAAAACATGCATGCTGTTCTTTACAGAGCTCACATGCAGATGTTCCTATCTGTTGAAAACAGTGTAGAGTAAATTTCACAAAGGTACGTTTCATGCTGCAGAAGTATCTGTTGGGCAGTACAGAATAGCTAATCCTATCAGTACTGTTCTGGAGGGTGAAAGTGTGCTAAGCATAGGAGACACAGTTTGCAGTTACTGACTTCTGGCAGAAGAGAGCCCTCCCAGCAAAGCTAAAAGCTGAGAGGTGGAATGCGGTATGTACCCTCACCAACCCTTGCCTGCACCTGTTTGAAACAAAAGATGAAATTGGAGGTCTGGTCTCTGGTGTTATGGCTAGCTTTCAAGATTGTTTGCTATTGTATGTAGTTTATAACTTGTACACGATGTTGTGGATTTAAGTTTTATCTTCATTCAGAGTCTTATAAAAGCAAACTAATCAAGTATGTACTTTTGTTTCTTTGTGTTCTTCCAAAGTGACTGTGAACCACACAGAGCAAAATCTGACAGTGTCCCAGATTCCTTATCCGGAAACATGGTATGTGTTTTATGTAGACAAGTTTACCTGCGAGGAGAATTATTCTGAATCCGAGGATATTCAGTTTGAAATGATCTTACTAAACCCAGATGCAGAAGGGAATCCATTAGATCACTTTAGCGCAGGGGAATCGGGTAAGATTTTTTTTCTTAAAATTAGATTTGTAAGTTAAGGATCTGATCACTCAAATCAGTACTTACTATGCTTGGAAGAGTATGGGGAATGGATAGCAGAGTCTCTTATATTTCATATTCTGCATTCTTGTGGAGAGTAAATTTCATTTTCTATCAGTACAGAAAAATCCTTTCCTTTCTCGAGACTGACTTTCCAAAACTTACCTAAATGGAAGTATGTATGCACAAGGAAAGTTAGTGTTAACATCTTTGCTGGTCGGTATTTTTACCATCTCGAAATTCTAATCTTCTACTTCAATGTGAATTTAATCCCTGATTTTAATGAATTAATGTAATAGCTGTATGAAACTTGATTCTGTTCAACACGAGTACATGCACGATAAAACACTTTGGCAGTACAATTCCAGTTCACTGTCTTAGTCACAGGCTGTAGATTAGATTTGTCAGTCCTGATTTTGTTTTATTTAAGAAATGCAATTTTATATCTGTACATGTCCACAGTAAAATTACTTGAAGTGACTTGAGACAGCAGATAAAGATAAAATTTTATGCTTTGGATAATCCACCCTAATGCTTTGTTGCGGTGTGTAGCATCACTGCTCTGGGAGGCCTCATCAATGTGTCACTGACCTGGGTCTGTTGTGAGAGAAGGGCCCTATAGGCTTAGTCTACCTTCTTATACAGATAGAACCTACGTACCCAGAAAGAGCCGAATTGCTATGCTCAGAATCAGATGCCCTGCTGTCATTTTTGGTCTCAAGAGGATATAGAGGGAATGAAAGGGAGCTCCCTTTTTGAAAGGAGGAAAATATTCATGGAAACATTTAGCAGAATCTGTAAGAAAGTAGCACGTTAATCATCTGTTTTTCAAGGCTTATAACTGGACTTAACCTCTCTCTTTAATTTCTTATTCTATAAACCTAGTTGGCAGTTTTTATTTGATGAATTTGGTGTTCAGAAGTGAATTCTAAGTTAATTTAATTCTCAAAAAGCAGTAATAGCGTTCTTTTGCTAAATCAAGGGGCAAAGCAGCAATAAGACATCATGTGGCACTTTAAAGTGGTGTACAGACCTTCTAGAGAGGCATCTGAGCTCTGTACTAATTTTGTAGGAAGACTGAGCACTTGGAAGCAGAACTCTGAACAGCTTACACTCTGAGGTGTGTAAATTTGCTGGATGCATGTGTTTAGATCTAACAAGTAGGAAGCAAGGTGAGCTGCATATACCATGTCTTCCACATTTGCAGAAGAACACCTCTGTTTATTTGGGATTGAAACCTGCATCATTGCCATGAATCCTCAAGTTACGTGCATGTCTGCTTTCAAAGAACTGAGGAGAATTTCATCTCTCTCTCATTTTTAATTTTTTTTATGCATCTTTGAGAAATAATCTTTGTCATTTTTCCATAGAAACTTAGAACATGAGGGTATCAGAGAGAAGATCCAGCTTAATTTCTTGCTTCTTTCATGCAGGCAACTGAAAACTACATAGTTACATATGGTTTTAGTTAGGTCATCCTTCACTTCAGTTACTTTAATCTGTGGCCTGACAAAGGAGATCTGAAAATTAAATGGACTGTAAGGAAAGCATAGGAAAGAACTTGAGATTGTCACCTTGTGGTTAAGATGTTTGCCTTGAGAGATGAGGAGGCCTGACTTCTGATCCCTGGCAAATAATCTTTTATCATTTTATACGATAGGGCTTTTGTTATGTTAGTGTGGTATTGGTGTAATCTAGGATTTCTAAAGGCAGCTGAACAGGTAGACAGCATTTTGAAGATCTTTGAAGGTAGGGAATTTTAAATTAAGGTATATATGTTTTATTTTCTCTGTCAATTCTAGGTTCATTGAAAGTCAGGAAACTTAGAGAAGACAAATTGAAAATTATGCTTCTGTATTTTTTATATTTGGTTTTCAATGCCGTTTTCTCCTATCTCCTTTTGGTCTCAAGCCAATAATCTACACTCTGTCTGTGGTTGGAAGAAGCTTTCTATCATAAATGTTTAGTGTTTATTAAAAGCTAGTTGATTTTCCTAAAGAGTTTTCCATGTGTACTCACTCATCATGGTGAGAAACAACTTTTCCTTCTGAATCCTTGCTAACTTCAGTGGGTGTCTTCTGAAGCAGAAAGATAAAGAGTGAAAGAAAGAAAAAGTGATTTGATCTAAACCACATATTTTTGTCATTCATAAATCATACTTTTTTATTGGTGTACAAGAGAAACAGAGTGGCCCTGAATTTTTTAAGAGTCTTTATGAAGTTGTGTTCTTTTCTCACATTGCACTGTATGTGTGTCCAAAATGTTTCATTTTAGCCATAGAAATTATAATGCAAGCAACTATTTAGAACTCATCCAGTTCTAATGTGTTTCAGCTTAGATATTGAAATATGTATACATTATATTAAATATATACATATATATGTATGTATATACATTATATTGAAATGTGTATACACATATACAAATGTATATACATTATATGTGTATTGTTCTTCCCAATCTCTGGGTGAAACTGGTTGAAAGTTTTTAGCAGACTTATTTTACTGCTGGAAAAAAACCATTTTTTAGAATCTGATTCTGTGGGCACCACTAGGTTTCAAGGAAGGTTGGAGAAGGAAAACAGAAGTTTTCTGTGAGGAATGTTTATTTACCTGTTTCTGCCTGTAGCTCACTGGCTTTGATCCTTTGAGAGCTCATGATGGGTTGCAAAGCTTGTGGACAATAAAAAAGATTTCCAGGATCCAGATCGTAAGGGAGGCATTTTACCAGGCTACTGCTAGACTGAAAATTAGAGGACTTCGATTTTATAAATAATCTAAAAACTTTGGGATTTTTTTTTAGATTAGTGCAAAAAAATTCTCGCTAAGGACTAGTTATTGTTTTCTATTATTTGTATTATTTTTCTTTATCTAAAACTTTTGGGGCTTAGTCAGCCGTGCTTCTTGAACTACTTTATGCAGAGGAAGAGTGACACCCAGTGGTTAAAAAGATTAAATAGAAGTCTGTTCTGGGTTTCCTTTATCTCAGATTGTACCTTTACAAATGGAAACAAACAAAAGAGCTAAAATTGAGTCCTTTAATAAGTGTATTTCTGACTGTTTAAAAGGGCTACAATTATCTTCTGTGTATCAAGAAACTGTATTCCACTTTATCCTGTTTCCATAATTGCTGCAAACCTTTCCTACGCTCACAAAAGGTATTGTTGAATAAAAAATACTGTCAGGTCAAACAATAATCAGCTCTCTGTAAAAAAGACACCGACTGTCTTGGATAAAATTGACTAGGATTTAGACATTTTAACTGTACTTCCGCTTTTGGATGATAGTTGCTAAGTGTTATCCAATGATTATATATATAAAAAAACCATCTATTTTGGTTTAGTTGTTTTCTGCTAGTATAAATGTTTCTTTATTAAAACTAAGCTGTATTTCTTCTTTTTCACAGGATTACATGAATTCTTTTTCCTGCTTGTCCTAGCATACTTCATAACTGCTTGCATATATGCACAATCCCTATGGCAGACAATTAAGAAGCGTGGACCTATGCATGCTGTGTTAAAGGCGTTGACAATTGCATTACTGTTGCAGGCTGGTTCAGCTTTTGCCAACTACCTGCATTTTTCAAGGTATCTCTGCTCATTTTTGCTTTCAGTCTTTAGACTTGAAGAACAATGTGTTGTAAAGATCAGTACATGGTCTTACCTGTGATGATTGTGACAAAACATAGGACTGACCTTTGAATTGCATCATTGCCTAAACGTACTTTTAAGAGAGAACATGCATTTAAGACACATCCACTTAAAAATACAACCTTTTTATTCTTTTATCAGTTATTCTAAAGATGGCATAGGAGCTCCTTTTATGGGAAGTCTGGCAGAATGTGAGTATGCTTGTCTGCTGTTTCTTGCATATTCCTACACATGAATCTGCGTAATACATTAGCAAATGCTGTTATTAGACTGTATTATGATCTTGGACCATATCAGTGGATTTCTAATATAAAATACTAAAAATTGCTTTGCTCTTCCAAAAGAAAAAGCTTTGGTTTTCAGATGTTTACAATAACTGTATTTGAAGTTGTACAATTGGGATGTTTAGGATTTTTCAAAGGATTTTTTTATCTCAAGATTCCTTCATACAAACACTGAAATACATACCTATCATGAGTAAATGTTTCAGTACATGGAAAGGTTTTATGGAGTTTGCATGATTTAGAGAGGCAAACTGTTTAGGAAACTTAGTCAAATTTTATCGAGTGTGTCATTTCACTAACAAATTAACAATTATTATAATGAAAAAGTGTTTTACAGCACGAATTACATGATTAGCATGATGCAAAAAACACTTCTGTAAAGATTTGGTGCTAAAAAAGCATTTTTCTTCACTGTATAGATATTCTGAGTCCTCACTGGAACTAAATTCCTATAATATCCCTTTCCAAAATACACTAATTTATTCCTGTTGGTTTCTTCAGTATTAAACATTGTTGGGTAGTTTGGCATTTTTTCCTGCAGCTCACACTTGAAGCATTGGGGATTCTTTCTAAGCAAATGCATTGCCTTTTGATTGACTTGAAGCACCCAAAGAAAGCAGTACTTTGATCGTACTATGGAAAAATATTTCCCTTTGTAGAGTCCATTCAGAAGCCTGCAGTTGGAATTAACAGCCTCTTGATGGCACCTGGTACCACAGTAACTGCCTCTTTCTTGTTTTAACCATTTGAGTTAGCAGCTCCTTGCAGCCTCTCCAGCAACTGTATTAATAAACTTTGCCTCTCATCTCATGAAATGAAATTAAATGGAGAATATGGAGGTAGGGATAATTCCTCCCCGGTGTTAACTATCCACCCAGAACTTCAGAGAGGACAGCTACATGTTAGATTTTCTGTGTATGTGTTGTAGTGAAGAGTCCACTTTTATTTGGATAAAGCAAAGATTATAATGAACGAAACAATATTTTTGAATCAATAACTGAATTTCTAAAATTCAGTTAAGAAAGTTTTCCTTTCCTACTGTCTTTAAGGTTTGTGGTTTCCAAAACAGTAAAAGGGCAGAAGTGATAGAAAGGGGGAAAGCTTCAGTGGCAGTTACAATTCAGAAGAATAGCTGATGGGAAGTAGTATAGTTTGAAGGTGCTACCGTGTTTCCTGTATCACAACAGAAATCAGAGTTAAAAATAAATGTTAAAATTTCTATTAACTGCAGCGGAGCCAGAATGGCTTTTTAAAAGCCTGTTCAGATACTATTCTTTTCCTAATATGATTTAGTCTTTACCGTGTATGATCCTCAGTCTAATTTATTGCCTAAGCAAATCACATAAATGACAGAAATAATGCTGGCATTCAGAACCATTGCAAATAGTGGTCTTCTTTTGGTAAGAATGAAATGTGAAAAGTCAAAGACTATTATTATGCCTGTTGAATAGCCAAAAAAGATTGATTGTGATGAAATTGGACAGTTATGGAATCAGCTCAGTAACATATGACTTTACACTAACACTGGATATCATGGGATTATTGTAATTTTTTAAATTTTTTTCATGCTTGTTACTTTTGAGCAAGGTGTATGAGGTGTCAAAGATTAAAGCCGATACTGAATTTTTGTCTTACACAATTTTGTCTTGAATCCACTTGAATTGTTGCCACACTGAAGCAGAGCAATATATAGATTCAATATGCGATTGAAAGATGATGTCGGGCTATAACTCATAAGGCAGGTTATCTTAAGGAGTGACAGAAAATAAAATGCTTCCTAGTACATCCAGATTTGTTCAGTCATTTCTCTAGTTTGCATTTGTGACACTGGTTTGGCATACCTTGGGTTCATGTAACAATTCTTTTTCTATTGAGAGAGAAAATAGTTCCATGATGATTTTGCCCCAATCAGTGCTCGTTCATTTTATTAAAGAATGATCAAGTTTGTATTTACTAGAAGCTCTTGATACATCTTAAACAGCAAAGGTGGCTGAATACATTAAGAAGCATTTAAGTGTATAAACTGTGAGAATACCAAACATATCCAGGAATTACATGTTGAAGTCTGTTTTATATCCGTATCTTGATAGTATTGCTGAATGTCTGGGAAACATTGCAGCTGATCTTCATTGTATCCCTTGTATCCATATTAATCTCTGTAGAGTGGCAGCATTTTCTGTGCCGGTATTTTTAGTAAATGTGGAAGTACATTTATCTTTTTTAATACAGTCCAGTTGTATAAAAATAGAACTATGCTTTTTTTGTGACAGAAATACTACTCTTGTACCTGCTAGTCTAAGTGAAAATTACAAATAAGGAACAAATTCAATTGAACTAAAATATTAATTAAACAAAACAGAAAGCATCGTTGTGTGTAGAGCCCCATCTCTAGTTTCTGAACCGAATTTACAATTTACATAGTGTAAGAATCAATAATTTTTGTATGTCTATTCTGTGCCAGTAAAATGAGTCAGATCCCAACACCAGCTTGTAAATGGTTTGGTAAGTTTCAATCAAAGACTAAAGCTACCAATCACCCAGAAAGAAATCTTTAGGTTTTTCCTACTCTCAGTAGTACTACAGTGAGGCTAACAACTGAAGGCTTTAATATATTGTTGCTTGAAGTTTTCTTTATTCAGATACAGTTTCATACAGCTTCAAACACAGGTTTGAGACACTGATTAAGAATGTAACTTTATGGAGTATGTTTTAATTGTTCCCAAACAGAGGTAAAAATGGACATAGCAAAATGAAGCAAAGGTGCTTTGCATTTAATAAAATGAAATACAGGCAAGTTGTTGCTCTAAATGAAATTTGTGTTAGGGCTTTTCATTATATTTTCCCCTTTAAGTGTTTCAGAGTGGAATTTGTCCTAAATATTTGTGCTTTCTTTTGCAAGCTACTACATCCTTAAGACAAAGTACAATTAAAGTACAATGAAACTATCTGATTTTTGAACATCAAGTTCTTCAGAGCGAGGAAAGGAGTTCATTTCATCATGTTTCATATTTGCAGTATGATTAACATACATATGATTTTAGTTCTTTAGTATTTATAAGTCTGTTTATGTAGATGGACTCCTGAGCCCAGACTACTTTGACACAGGAGTGGGATTTGGAAGGTTGTGGCACTGTGCCCATGTTCTTGCAGAACTGCAGCATAACTGGAGGAAAGCTGATAGTGATCTGTTTGGTAACTGGAAACTCCACAAAAATCCACATTTTGTGGCAAAGCAGCCTCAGCTAGTCAAACTACCATCAAAATTATGACTAAAGGCAATACAGAGGCGTAAGCGTCCATCCTTCGTTTGTGTGTATACAGAAAGTTCCTCTTTGCTCTAGGAAAAAGAACTTTATTTTTATTGTGACTCTATTCATTTTTCTTTTGTTTTCAATAGTGTGTGACATAGTCTCACAGATACAAATGCTGTATTTATTATTGAGTCTATGTATGGGTTGGACAATAGGCAGAATGAAGAAATCTCATGGCAGACCTCTTCAGTGGGATTCCAGTCCAACGTCTACTGGCATTGCTGTAGTAGTTGTTGTTACACAGGTTTGTATTTTGTATTCATTCTTATACTGAAATATACAGCTGCTATTAAGTATGACAGAACTGTGAACCAAATAATTTCAATATTTTAATTCTATGAAGGAGGGAGTATCAAGACTGGAAAAAAGCCCACAGCATAATGTGCACCCAGTATGTCTAATAGGTAACACCACCTTCTCTTTACTTTAACAATTTAAGGTGTAGCTCCACAGTATGTTTTTGTTCAGCAGTAAAACCACTTAAGAAGTTCCCACAGGTTGCAAGCTGCTGTTTGTGCCAATTGTTTGTAGCATTATACTGTGAACCAGATCAGTGGAATGATCTAGACGAGGAAAAAAGAAAAAAGATATTTCAGCACAGTCATTTTACTGATCTGATGTGTAATGTGGTCCTATAAATAGTTGTAATCAGTACAACTGAGGCGTTGTGAATTGTATTATGGGGGGTGACAACCAGCAGCATGAGCAGAAAGACAAGGAAAGCTGATGTAAGAACGCCTTTCTGTCACCAAAAAATAAAAATCCTCAGTGCTTTCCTTTTGGAACCGCTGAAATAGAATGTCTAATGGTCCTTTCAATCAATATAAGGGAAATCTTGAAAGGTTCATGAGCAGGATTGGTCTTGCAAATATACAAATGGTCTGACACATAATTTCATTCAAATATTTTCCATTAGTATAAATTAGAAAGTCAAGTAAACCAGTAACTTAAAAGTAAATTATAATGGAGATTTCAACCCTGGTGGTGCCTTTTGTAAACAAATTTTTTTAAATCACATCATAAAGACAAGAGAATCTGAAAGCCATTGAGAAAGAGAAGAGCAGGGAGAAACTGGAGACAGTAATGAGGAAGAGATTATACTGAAGATTTTGTGCCATTTGGGTAGTATCTGTAATTAGTGTGGCTTCCAAACTAAATCAGTGGACTGCTAAAACATTAAGAGTAGCTGGGAGCTGACATTTCGTGCTAATTAAGAATATAAACCAAAGGCTATTAAGGTCAATGGGACTGTTGAAATTTAAAGATAGGTTCATTCCACCTTACTTTGACACCCATCTAGCACCAGAAATTTTACATACTGGTAGTAAAGGAGACTTCTAAAGTATTTAATTTTATTAATGCCTCTGCACTTGTGCTTGCATATGGGTGTGTTAGTACTCTGCCACTTGAGACTGGAAAGTTTTTGTTGTTGTTTCCTGTTACTAGACATAGAAAGGACACTCAGTATAATCAGCTTAATCTTTTTTTGTTTGTTACTTATGGTAAAAATTGGGGCAGATATCGTACATATATGCTGTTTCCCCCAAAGCTGACCCATTACACATTTGTGTTGACTCTTGGAGCAGCACTGGAGCATTAGCACAAAGTTGGCTATCTTACTTTTCACCATAAGGCATAGCTCTACCACATCTTCTCCTGGTAACATTGGGAATGTCAGGTTTGGCAGGAGTTTTGTAGGAACAGAGTATGGATATCGGAATATGTCACTGCCTGGGTACTTTTACACCCCTATCTCAGTGTCCACTGTCTACAGCAAAAGTTCCCTGACACCAAGAGTATCCCTGTCCCTTCTGGATAGGATATTTTCCATCTCATGGTTCAGTACCTTCTGCCAGATTTGTTCTCCTTAATACAAAGAGAAGCTGTTGAGCTCAGGGGAGCAGGATTTAGACTATCACCTCTATCAAAGGTGGTGATCTTAAGACTTCAGTCTCTGGATTAGTCAGTTTTTCACTGGTGTGTCTAGATTGACACAAGAGTTTGGCCTGTTGTAATCAATCAATGGGCACTTTTAATGACTAAAAACCTAGAATAACCTATTTCCTGTTCTGATCTTTCCCAGAGATTCTTATGGGAGAGCCATCTTCCTCCTATGCCAGAGTTTGGAGAGACTTACGTGGATAATCAGAGATGTTCTGAGGACTTGTTGTGAACGCTGCTGGAAACCATGTGCATTACCTTAATGCAGCAGATAGAGATTGCGCCCTGTTAGTTTTATTGATGTTCTACTGTACCTGTCCTCATCTTCAGGGAAGTCAAGCAAGTGGACAGCATGGGAAAACATGTTATTCTTCAGCCTAACTGCAGTTTTGACTGGCAAACTATCTGATCCTATTTGCCTGCTACTAGTTCAAATTACTCAGCCAAATTTCAGGATTTTTTCTCCTCTTTGTACTGATGCTATGAATTTTTAATTTTTATTCTTTCAGAAGCACTAGTAATTTCCCAGGCTATGTTTACAGGCTACCATCAGTGTAGAGTGGACACAGCCTCCTAGTAGCGAATCTGTTGTGCTCTTTGCGGCTGCAAGGAAGGAGGGACAAGTCTGCCATTCAGCATCTCCCTTTGCCATAACTTGTTCTTTATTTCAGCCGCAGAACACAAGATTCCCAGGCTGCTGTGCATTCATTCATTAAAGATTTCACTCTGCTGCTGGGGCACAAACCTTGTTCAGAGCTTCACTGATGGCAGGCCCTTTGTGTCACATAGGCCTGAGTAGTTTCAGCTTTCAGGGCTGATCAGAGAGGAGGCAATGGTTCTAGAAAGATAGCTGATTGCTCTGAACCTGACCAGAATGACATAGAACCTTACTGCATTAGATGCCACGCTTTACAGGGGTTCTTAGGTACACCCTAAAGGTGTGCTCAGAATGAACTCTACCTCTGACCTTAGCTCTGAATTTTTTTTTATTGTACTGGCATTGCATGGCATCAGATACCCGAGTACTAAATATAGTTAAAAACAGCTAATTAATCCACTTTGCTTTGCTGCTAGTTTTAATCTCCATTTTGCTTCCCCCTTGTCTCTGAGCAATGATCTGTCCCATGAGAACCTGCCTTTGCTGGAGATTGATATGTTATCTTGACTTGTCATACAGTCAGTGTTGGCGTAGCAAAAGGAAGGAGGAGTTCTACCATAATTGTTTCCTCATGACAAAAAGGAAGAGTGTCTGGTTCTTCGTCATATGGATGTGGAGGTTCATCTTGTATATCTGGAAAATCAGGATGATGTCCATGGCCATCACTCTTCTAGTATTTGAAGAGGAAGGTCACTACTGGACAGTGGTTGATGTCCACTGTGAACCAAGATAGGTCAGGAGTATGTGCAGGTGAAGTCAGGCATTCTGAATAGTGTATTATATAAACAAGGAGATGATCATTCTCTTTTACCTTATGAGGAAGCAGTTGTGACTTTAATGTCAGATATGTAGCTGGTGTGAGTCAGCTCTTCAGCTACCTGTCTTATCCAGTTCTTTTGTTTACAGCCTAAGCACAGTTGTTCTTCTGGATAACAATTAGAATTGTGCCCCCTGATTTCTTCTCAGAGCTCAAACACAGTTCCGCTCACTGCCAACAAAAAATATGTCTGCAATATCTGCTTCAGCAGGTTGGTGTCTGGGTGTTTTTCAGCTTGTTCCTGATATTGTAGCTGAGTTGATAGTTGCCCTGCTGTGATCAAGGTGAGGGACTTTAGGGCTTATTGACCTTAATTTCTTAACTAAATTTCAATTATTTTTTTAAATTTTCTCAACTAAAGAGATTTTTACTTCAGGATCACGCTAGTGTATGAAAGCCCTTCCTTCTTTGAGAACAGACTGCCTAATCCATTTTTACCTAGAAACACTCCATAGCACAGATTTCTCTTTTATAGGATCCTGGCAAGTGAGAATAGTCCTGGCTCATAGCAAGAGCAATGACAGATTCACGTTGTCCAAGTTTACACTGTGTTGCACTGACAGTTCCGTCTCTACCTCTAATGCCTCTGCCTTCTGCCTATTTTGGAATAATCTAATGAAGCTAAAGGAAGCTGGACTTCTGTGATCTTACATTGCTGTCACCATACAGAGCCTTTGATCAACTGATGTTGTGTTGTTTAAAGGACTAGTCCAGAGCATACCCTGCTGTCAGACACTATTTTCCTATGAGGATTTGGGCTTTGTTCTCATAATTCCTTTACTCCAGCTCTTTGTCATCTTCTCATGAAAGTGGCTTCCTTCATTGCTGTTACTATTGGTGTATATTAAGGAAAATATAGACCTTTGTGAGCTCTGGTTTTTAAGGTTAGGTAGATCCCAGGGATAGCTTAAAGTTTCTTCTTAAAGCAGTATCAAAGTTCCATCTCCATCAGCCAATATGATTTCCCCCCAGATGCTTGCTTGAGACAGGAAGATTCTATACGTAGGTTAAGGGGTTTTTTATTTTCTTAAGGAGAATATGTACAGTCCAGGGAAGTTAAATACTAGGCAGTTCTCAAGTGTAAATATCAAAAGGCAAAATGCTTACAAGACTGCAGTGATTCTGTAACTGGTAGAACTCTTGTTTGTTGTCTGAACATGTTCTAACTGGACTGAAATAACTTCTGTGATAGGAATTCATCAATTTCATGCCAAAACTAGTGCTATAGACACAATGTTAGCAGACACTGTGCTGTGTCTCAGGGATTGGGGAGCAATGTAGTCTTATTTCAGTCTTAGTCCTTGACAGAATTCTCAGTCAAGTAATTTGATCATTTGAAGGTTTGCTTGAAGTTACTCTATTTTGAGCATTATGGTGGGAAGATTTGAAGCCTATTGGTCAGATTGGTTACTAGTAATCAGCTGTGTTGAAGATGTGCACACTTTACATCTGTCCCTCTTCCATCCTTCTTCTATTTTCCATCCAGGTAGTTGAGGAGTGACTGAAACAACAGCAGCTGTGCTTGCTGTGTCATGGCCTAGGTAAGGGAGGGGGAAAGCATGAGAGTACCTGTGAGGATATTCTAAGTGATAATTATTCTAATACTAGACTGATGAGGCTCAAGGACATCCACTTTTGAAAGGCACAGGTGGATTACACACTTTTTAAAAATTTAATATCAGTAACCTTTTTGTCTTTATGTAGTTAATGTAGTGAGAAAACCTTTGAATGTGTTGAGAAAGGAATCTGACTAATTTATATTTCTAAATTGAGCCATACAGTGTCTGCTTGTGAAGGCCTTGAGAGCTACTTCACTCATAAATCAAATTTGCCTACCTTTTTTCAGAAAGCCTGCTTTATTAGGCACCTGAAACCTCAGTGCAAGTTAGATGTGTGCAGTAGGTGGACTGGATTCCAGTGTATATTCAAGTTTTAAAATGCCATTCAGCTGCTACATAATGCTGTGAGAGTCTAAGCTTTGTGTGTATTCTAATTTATAATGTTAGCATTCCTAAAGTCTTAAAAAGGTGTTCTTCAGCAAGACACCTTTTTTTATGCAAGTAGGCGCCTGCCTTCTTCCCAACTAAGATTCAGAAACTAGGCACTTGTTAGTCTGTTTTTCCTTGGAGAATATCAGTATTCTTTCTCAGAGTGCTTCTACAAAATTGGATTTTGCAGTAAATGGATACAACACTGGGAGTTAAGGAGGATTACTATCTTTTGTGTAGTTATCTTTTGGCTAGAGTGCTGTCCAGATGGTAGAACAGCATTTGGAACCTGTGACACTCCCTTTCCTAGACCCTAGCAGGTTTCTGAGCCAGTTGCTTGCAGAGCCAGGCTCGCTCACAGTTTCTGACCTAGCTGATGTTGAATTCTTTTCTCCACAATGGCACAGCTTCAATAGAAGGGGTGGAGAGTGGCCCACCCAAGAACAGCCTATAGCCTGGCAGTTGCAGCACTCTCCAAGGAGGTGGGAGATGTGAATTGGATATCCTTTAGGCAAAGAAAGGAATTGTGGGAGATCCAAGTTCAACCTGGGTGAATGCTTGAGCCTTTAGGCTATTGTATAAAAGGGGCAGCAGCACCACCCTCTTACTTCCCCATCTTTGAAAAGAAAAGTGAATCCTGTTAGGATTTTGAAAGAAAAGGCGTAGTCGCCTGCCTTTGAAACAAGCTTTACAGGTTGTGGATCACAAGTGGAAGGAGACACCTCCCTGTAGCTCTGTGAAATCATTTCAGTGGTCTTCCTGCAGAGTAGGCCGAGTGTTTAACGAGGTGATTATTCCAGATCTTCTTCTAAGGTGCCACATTGCTTCTATCCAAATTACAGGAAACTTTAACTTGTCGAACTTTCTTAAAGTTACAGAATTCAAGAAGTGAGACTGTTCCTGCCAGTTACAGCTGGAGTAATAGGTTATGCCAAAAAGCAGTTCAGGCTGGGGAGTTTTTTTGGTGTGTAGCATGGCCATCTCTAACAAGCAGAGTGGAACATGACCAGACAACTTAATCTGTGATGGGAAGGTTATTTAAAATTTATTGTAACCTCGTTTACTTGAAGTTTACTTTGCTGTCATTCTTTTCCAGAGCTTTTTGTTAATTTGGGAGCAGTTTGAAGATACAAATCACCACAGCTACCACTCGCACCATGGTTTAGCAAGCGGACTGCTTATTGGCCTCAGAATTTGTCTGGCTTTGTCACTGGCTGCTGGTCTTTACCAGATTATCACAGTGGAGAGAAGCACACTGAAAAGAGAGTTCTACATCACCTTTGCCAAAGTACGGGTTACATCGGGGAAACTGATCCCTTCTTCTATAAATATAATTGTGGCATGCAGTTGACTGAAGCACTAAACTCTTTTTCTCCATAAGACAGTTAATGTTCAAGTGTCTGATTTGATTACATTGCACTCTGTCATCATACTCTGAGTAGTCATTTTAACTTGACAAGGAGTATAGAGCTTTCTGAAACAGAAATCCCACCTTTCATTGTGTGGTTTTCATTCTGTTGATTGAAAATTAAACAATGGGTTCATAAAATAGAAATGTAAATGTAGTTCCTGTAACTGTCATCTCTTTCTTCTAAACTGACATGTAGTCATTTTACAACTTATACTCATCTTCTTTTTCAGGCCTGCATTCTCTGGTTTTTGTGCCACCCATGTCTTGCAACCATTGCTGTAATATTCAGAGAATATCAAAGAGAAAAGGTATGTACAGGCAAGATAAAAGAGATGGAATTTGAATACTAGTTGTTCTTCATGTTTAGTGTTTGTTAGCAAACTCATGCTCTTAGGCTGTTAATCTTATGACCCCAAAGCAACTTGAAAAGTCTTAGTCACACAACTCTCATTGATGCTAATATGAGTCATATTTTACAAAGGCATACAGGGTTCGAATCATCTAAGGGTAATCATTTCTAGGTTAAGGGAGGGAAAAGGGGAGATTATTAAGTCAAAGGAAAATGTGGAGGGGGTGTTTTGTTTTATTGTTTGCTTGTTTACTTTTAATTAAAAACACCTTGAGGATTCTTTTTACAAAGGTAGTAGAAAGATAAATCAGAGGATTTTTTTTTTTTTTTTTTTTTGGTTTTTGCTTTTTAGTCTTCCTCCTGTAAAAGCTTTATGTGGCTAAATAGGTCAGGGAACCTGTAGCTGAACTGCATTCTTTAGATCGAGAAGTCTATGTAAATATGTTGTTTGGTTTGTAAGCTCTAAACAGTTAAAAACAAAGGTAGACTCTCTGGGTTTCTCAGTTGCTTAAACATATTGAGAATTAGGGAACGACATGTGTGGAGCTTGCCATGTTCAGATGAAGTGCACTGCTATTCTCAGGTGATTGACTACCTCATTCCAGGGTAGGGTTTGCTTCTTTGCTTTATGCTTATAACCATCTGTGCATTTGTATGCAAATATATTCAGAAATTGAGTTTTTATTTGTGTAAAGGATATGTAAGGGAAAGAAAAGGTTCCACACTACATTTAATTTACAAAAAAAAAACTATGCAGAAAAAAATTACTCCTCTAGAGTTACTAATGAAGAGACTTTTTGTTGTTGCTTGATGAAAACCTCCTGAGGACAGGAGGACGATCTCTAGAGGTAGGATCAGGAAATGAATGTTTTTGCACTATTTTGAGCTTACTGAAGGGAGAGTACAATTACTCTGCTCTTGCATTTGAGCAAGTTTAACAATCGTGTGCAGCTGCAGTTCCTACACTATGATAATTTAGCTGTGTTTGCTTCTTTAAATGCACTTCAATACAATACACAAATGCACAATCAATAAATGCCCTAATTACTTAATAAAAACATGTATTTTAAAAGACTCTCTCTACATAAACTGAAGACTTTTTTTTTTTCCCTCAGAAACATTAATGCATTTAATAAATACTGCCGTGCACTGCTTTTACTGATGAAGAGACTTGAACTGAATAGAGGTCTGGCTAAGTGAGATTGATAAATCACTATCCTCAAAGCTCCGTGATTGTGCTAGTACAAAGTGTTTTCAGGCTTTCTTGGGGGTTTTTTCCCCACTCTGTTTGTTGTAAGAATAGAATATCTAAACATCACCTCTGCTTGTGAAACTGCATGGGTGGTGAATTGCAAGTCTGAAATTCCCCAGAACAGAGACTGCCAGAAGGGTTATGTGACTTGCCCAGGGCTATCTGCTGATTTAAAAACACCCAGGTGTGAGAGTCTGAATCCTGGACTTGAGGTACATGTTCAAATCTTTTGTAACTGCAGCAGTATTAAAAGGTTTCAAGTTAAACACTCGCACAGTATGCTGATAGAAATTTATTGCGCGTTGTTTGGTCAGAGGTTTTTTTTCACCTTTTCTTTTTCTCTCTTTTTTTGTCTCTAGATTATTACCATAGGTGTTATCCTCTGTCAGTGCATCTCCATGGTTATCCTCTACAGACTTTTTCTATCTCATAGTCTATATTGGGAGGTATCTTCACTGTCATCAGTGACATTGCCACTAACAGTATCCTCCGGACATAAAAATCGACATCACTTCTGAGGTGTTTAGGAAGAATACATTATGTTATAAATGTGCAATAATGACTTAAATATACAGGTATTTTTGTCACATGTGTGTGATACATTGGTTTCACTGGAAGACTGAGTGATAATATCAGACCTTTGGTCCGACAAGGTTGCTAGATTAATCTATTAAAAGTGTTGGGGAGTGTAAAAATCTGTAATTTTAATAGTTTTATAAATATTGTTTATTGGTAACATCTGGTGCTGAGCTGTATCACAGAAGAGTACAATGAATCTTTTCCATTCACAGACACCAAAAATGCCCATACTTTGTATCAATACTAGGTTTGAAGGTCTTACAAAATGCAGTTCTTAAAACATCTACATGCTCAAACAAGTTTGAAATAGGCCGGTTGTGAAATTGGTGTGATGCGTAACGATGAGTACAAGGTTTTTTTATTTTCATGCTTTAGAGAAAATGCATTTTATGTATCAGTATAAAAGATGGGGAAACAAAAGAGGGAGAATCCTCTAGAAAACACATGTAAAATGTTCACAACTGACTGCAAGAAACTTTCCTTTATTATTGGTGTAAAAGAAAAGCCTTTTTTGCAACTAATGTTCATACTGGTTAAAATTCTACTGGGAATATAGAGTTTGCCTCTTTTTTTTTTTTTAAATCAATGTAACTAAAAATTTCATCCAGTAATGCAGGTTTAAACAGTTTTTGAGGCTTAGAAGACATAGCAACATAAAGGTAATTAAAACAGCAGGCTTGCATCTTTTAAAGAAAAAAAAAGGCGAATAAACTGGAATGGGTGATGTGGTACTAGAATTTTAATCCTGATATAATTCATTTCTGTTACATTGAGGATTCAATCATAATTAAGCCATATACACAGATTAAATTAACAGAAGCATTTCAAATAAATGTTGGTTTCAGTCATCAACTACCCATGAATTCCTGCCCAAGGATACTTAATCAGGATTAAATTTTCTATGAATAATTGAAAAACAAAATACTCACTGGATTTGTTATAATCCATGTTGGCACTGGGTTCTAAGTAGTTGCCATCTTCCATCCATTGTAATAAAGCCATACTACTTTGTGATGCCCTAGCATTCAGAAAGCCAGTGTAAATATATACTTTATTGAAGTGCCTATTTATTGAGTATGATTAAATCATGCTGACATTTTTTCCTTCATAATAAGAACATACCTATTGCCATTGTGAGTGAATTCTTTTTTTCTATTTAGTTAATATTTGTCAAATTTTAGTCTTCATACATGTGTATTTCTTCACAAAATGGATTTTATTTTCTAGTAAATGAGTATTTGCTTTTTCTTAATGGTATTTAATTATGTCTCTGTGAAAACACAGGTTCTAGCTTTAAAATAGCCCTAACTTTTCCATTCATGTTTGCCTTAGTTGTGAGCATAGTTGAAACATAAGTCTGTTCCATTTTAGTTTAGAGGGAAAACTAGACATTTGCCTTTGACTAAGGCAAAATGGCAACATGACAAAGTTGCTCATTAAATCATCTCCTTTCTTATTGTTTGTAATTCAGATTAAGAATGGCAGGTTGAGGCTGGAAAAGATGAGATATTATGATTTCACACAATCTTCAGAATGATTAAAAGATTAATTATTACATTCCTCTGATAACCACACAAAAATATTATTGGTTAAAACTTCAGTCTTTATTTCCCCGCTTATCTTTGTACTTTTCATCTTCTCAAGAAAAAAGCATCCTGTTTTTGATAAGTCTCCAGTAATGCAAGTAGAAGTGTTCTATCTGTCTTCATGTATAAGACTTGAAATTCACACATAAAATAGAATTTTCTGATAGACAGAAGTACTACTTTACAGTTTGTGATCCATCATGATAAAAGTTTTAATCTATGCAGAAAAACCTCTGTGTGACTTTCAGAAGAGGCACTCCATTTGTTTTATTCTCCAGAAGTACTTTCTTACTTCCTGTAGTTCCTCTGACTTCAGTTAGTCAGTATTATGAAACCATTTACCTTAATTTCTCCTTATAAATATACCCTACAACAATTCATAATTAATTAGTGTAAGTAAGAAACATAAGGTGGTGTCTCTTAAATCTTGCCCAGATTACCCCACAAGTCAAGAGGTAACATTATCTTCTTAGTTTGGCATTGAATTCAGTTATTTGAAAATAAATTTTAATTTTACTATTACCGTAACTAGGAATTAAGTATCACTTTCTCATGGTAAGTGGTACAAAGGACATGCATTTCTGCCCAGATCTATTAGCAGTCTTTAAAAACCTATGCTCACCAACCTTATGTTGTTAAATAACTATTGTGTACTGTAGCAGTACATCATCATGACTGCAGTGATATTCAAGACATCAGTTAATTCAGTGGGGAGAGTCTTCAGGTATGACTAGTGACAAACTTACAGGTACATACTTACTTGTACTCTAGATTGTAGCTTACTGCCTCTGGATCATGCCAGAAGAGTGGTTCAGGTATGTGAAAGCCTCTCTCTTCTTTCTAACTTGCATCTCCTGTGAGACCAGCTGATAAGACCATGGGGTTTTTGTGCTTATCCACGCTGTTACCCGTTCTATCAATTTGGTTTCATAACCTCATCTTGAAAAAATAGCTTCCAGCCATCTTTAAGTTTTCTTCAATCCACACATCCTGACTTGAAAGCTTTTCTTCTAAAATGTGCTTTCTGTCACAAAAAAAAAAAAAAAAAATCTGTTTTCTGTCACAAACTGGGACTTTTTGGTACACCTGTCAGCTCTGCGTTAGGTGACAGCAGTGGACAGAAGCACTCCTCTGGTACAGCTGTAGCCCCACTGTGTACATGGTGCAGGTTTGGGCCCACTGAAACTGCTGCACACCTGAGGAATTCTCAGGGAGAGCTACACCAGCTCCAGGGTCCCTGCCACCTTACCACTACAAGAGGCTGGAGCAGGGTCCCTCTGAAGGCAGCACTTCTGTTGCTGGCCATGATGAGCAGCGCTGTCAAGTTGAGGTCAAAGGACGACGTCTTGAGAATTTCTGTGCATTGTACGGTTCTGTTTTAAATACAGTTGGGCATACAGTGTCTGCTAATTCTATTGCCAACACATTTTGGTGCTCAGAAAAGATGAATGTGTATTGACATGACTGCAAACTGAAGTTGGTTGTGCTCTGAAGAAATCCGCTTCTATGTGCAAGAGGGCATTGCCTGGCCAGCCATCACTTTTTCTGCTGGCACAGATGTCAGTTTGCGTCAGTTATGATTTATTGGTTGGGAGGGAGGATCCCAGTTCAGGAGACATGAGGGTGAGATCACCAACTTGGTGTACAAGACCCCCCAACAAGCTGTCAGGAGACATCATCCTGCATTGCTCCCGCCCAGTGATGTGGAGGCTTGTGCAGTTCTAGGGCTCATCGCAAGTCACCTAAGCTACTTGCTCCTGTTCTGCATAGACAGTGTTTATTGTATATTTATTTAAAGTGCTTCAGGTAGGAAAAATGAATATTTACAATTAAATATATGTAAATGGAAGTGGAAAGGCTTGATTGGAAAAATATCAGGTTTCTAATACATATTACAATACTAAGACCTCCCACACATGACAAACATTTATAGCCAGAATATTTCTTTTAATGAATATTTCTTTCTGGTTCTTATGCCAATGGAAAGCCATGCAAGTATCAAAATGTTTTTGTTTGCATCTCAATCCTCTACAGAACTGTTTTATTTAATTTGGCTCTAGTTTATTCTTTGCAATGTTCTGCCTCTAATTGATAGAATAAATGCTTTTTGGGCTGGCCAAGGCAGATGTTACGCTGTACCTTTTAACTTTTTGTGTGACTATGCAATTTACAAAGAGCAGGTGATCCTTGTGAATGTCAAACATTAAAAGAGAAAGTATTAAACTGTTCTTCAAAGGGTCCTTCTTTTCTAACTACAGTTAGATCCAACTGGGCTGTGATTTTCCAGTGAATCCGATTCCAGTTTAAGAAAAATCATTATTTTCTGCAAATCTATTTCCTGCCTTGCAAATTCTATGTCTCCCACTGCGCTCTGTCTCTGCCCTCCCCTCTCCCCCTCTCTCATACATATGATTTTGAGTGTAATGGGTGTCATTTCTCTCTGTATCTCTCCATCTGTTCCCACGATCAACACTCACAGTCCAGCCCCTACTTTGCATCTAGTATGTGTATTCTCTTTATCCTTGGCCTGTTTTGATTTCGCGCTTTTCCTGTCTCTCCTTTGCCCTCTCTACCATCTCTTTAGTCTCCTTAGCCATCAGAGATCTGAGGGTGTGGTTTGACATCGCAGCTAATTTGGGCTGACTGTTAGCTGTCAAAAAAACCAGTGTCCCTGTTCCCCTGGCTGCACATTGCTCTCGCTTCCATGGAACTGACACTGGCTGTCACCCAGCAGTTTGAGTGAGGAGTTGAGGAGTTAAACTGGTACAAAATTCAACCTTTAGCAGCAGTCAAAGAAAAAACAATTTAGTTCTCAGTGGTTTTAGCTCACCAAACCAGGTCATCAGGCTTTGATGAGTGCTAGCACTGCTGGGGATGGGGTAGAAAAGCACATTGAAGGCCTTGTAATTTCTCCATCTCTCTATTCCATATGCTTTCTGCTGCATTTTGCATGCTAAGGATTGGACTGACCCCTGCCCTCCACAGCTGTCATACAACAGAAGTGTGTCATTGGGGCAGAGGAGTTCCAGCAAAAGGAAAACTGTTTGGCTGGGGCAGGGGGTGTCATGAGCAGCCTCTAGTTTGAGAAAGTATTTTTGAGGGAAGAAAACCGTGAAAACAGCCACGACTTGAGTGGGCGTCAGTTTTTTCAACAGATGAGAGCCCTGCGGTAGAAGGCAACCAAGGAGGTCACACAGCTTTTCACAAGGTCTGCCTGTGGGTAGGGAGAGACTTAATCCGAACATCTGCAACCCAAAGAGCAAAGGTTTCCAGCAGCGGGTACACTGGAAGGCTGCTTTTATCTATCGGCTTGTTAATCTGCTGAGATGTATGACTTTGGGAGTCTGTGGTAGGATGGCGAGGATCTGTCTCGCCTTGCGGTCAAGTGCCGGGGAGTTTGCCCAGGCTGGTGAGTTTGGCTTTTGCTGCTGCTGCTGCAACAACAACCCCCCCAAAAAATTGATTAATGGAAACCAAAAATGAGCAACCTCAGGAATCTCTCTAATACAGTAGTTACAGCTTAAAGACTTCATGTGCGCCTTATTAGAGTGGATACTTTTTTTTTACTTAGTTTCTCACCCTTCCAGTCTCTTCTGAAACAATGGCATTATTTTCAAATCAAATTTTATAAAATGAACACTGGAGTTGTTAAGAAGAGATCAAAATTTACATAAGACTTCTATTTAACCTATTACCTATGAAAATTTACTTCAGGCTGAAACATGTTTTCCAAAGTTTACAGCATACAAAACAAATGGTTTTTTAAAATTTCTTTACTTATGAGTACCTTAAATTGTGTTTTCTAAAAGGGGAAAAAAAAAACCTTGGAACCTTACCAGTTTAATTTGCATTTTGGCTCTGATGTAACTCAAAATAGATTAGATTAAAAAAGGAAATTTGGCAAGTGATTACTCAATTACATGATTTTACTGCTTTGGTATTTTGAAAATAAAAATGAACAGATCTGTTTTACTTTGAAAAGAGCCTGGTGCACGTGTGCTGTAACCACTTTTCAGAAACCATATGGAAGGTTCCCTACTCTGCATATGGCAATGCTACCCAGGGCTCAGATATGTATTCCTGCGGTAGACTACACAGGATCCAGTTGGATCAGGAATATTATTGTCTCCATTCAGATAGTACTGTATCAAAGCAAGGCAGAGTGATCAGTTTGGTGTGTAAAACACAGGAAGTTCACAGTGACAGAGCTGCATTGCTCCTTTTCATAGGAAGGAACTGAAATTTCTTGGAGCTAGTGCCGGGCCAGAAAGTTAGGTGGAATTTGGGGAAGGGGTACAATTTATATGGGATGTGTATTTTGCAAGATAAAAACCATGAGCAGCATCAACAGATACTTTTAAAACATTTCATCATCTAGAGCTACAGATATTTGAACTTCTCTGCGCCTTCCTAGTTACCCTTGATTCCCATGCAGTCATGTCTCCAGCACTTCTCTGATATCTTTTCACCCCTAGCCTTCATACCAAGGGAAGGAAGCCTCTGCTGACTCCTGGAAGACCAAGACAAGCTCCCTAAAATAACAAAGGATTGATCCTCCAGGTGGTATTGTGCCTTAAGCTGGGTATCAACAGGGTTATCTGTTATTCCCATCACCCTGCTTTCATTAGCAAAGTGATAGAAGGAAATGGATCATCTGTCCCTCCATCACTGATGTGTCCCCCTGGGGCTTCTAAGGCTATTTGTGGCTTTTGGGTCTCTGATAAATACAACAATTTTGCATATATATGTTTGGTAGCATGGTCTGGTCACTTGCCTCTCCTGCTCTATGGACCCGGTTTATTTATTGAATGCTCCTCCACATGCGTGTATGCACCTGTCCCTTCAGTGCAAGGCATCACAGTATGTGTCTGTTCCTCCAGCACAAAGCCAGTCTGCATGGGGAGGGGAGGGATTTCACCAAAATAACTGCAACTTCAAATTACAGACACCTTACTTAGTGCCATCTTTGCCCTGGCAAAGTGTAGCTCTTCCAGTTGGTTTTAGTGGGGATTAAGTCCTTCAGAACACTGATCTTGGTGTCGTAATGGCAATGCAGAGCTACAGTCCTGACACATGAAGAGCAGAATATAGTGGGCAGTTGTTAGAAATTAATAAATTCCTTTTGAAAGAGTGATGTGGAATGGAGGTGAAGGGCTACAGAGTTTCACTCAACTATTGAGCTGTGGATCTTCAGCAAGCCAGCCCTGTCTGAAGAGGGATCACTACCTAGATGTCCCTCACAAAAAAAGCTTTATAGAGGAACAATTGTCCTGCTGTTACAGCAGGGAGACCCTGCTTCTATCTGCTTCAAAGTATTTTAAGAATTACGTGGCATATGAGATTTGGTTGTCCTCTCTATATCTGTGTTTCATCCTGCTGCCTCTTACAAGTAACTGGGTTTGGCTACTACATACCTGATATTGGACAGACCTGTTTCTGAGCAGTCAGTGAGACAGATCTTTGCTGTTCAAAATAAAGTGCTTCTCAAGACTCTGAATTTCCTTCATGTCTTCACTTTTCTCCTGTTTAAATGTGAAGCAATGGCCTTCAGGAACCTCCACTGCCATGCCATTGTCACTGATGGCATCAGTGCATGAGGATCATTGCTGCTTCTCCTCAAGAATAATTGAGTATGTTTGATTTTTCCCTCCTTCCTACCTTTGTGGGGACAAAGGATGAGGTCAGACCCTGGTCTCCATCCCTCCAAGGCAGCGACCTGTGCTGGCACTCTGTCAATGGCCTGAGTCATCCCAGGACTGAAAATGGACAGGAGAGGAGCTGACAGCTGCCATCCACCCAAAGAAGCCATCAGCCCAAAGCATTTCTGCAAAGGGAGAATGGCCATGCACGTCTCAGAAGAGTTGACCATCTTCAAAGAAAAAAAAATCAGGTTTTTACCACTGAGTTTGAGATATGTAGACAGTAAGTTTCAATTTCTTATCTCTGAGGTCTGTTACTAGAGATCACAATGTGCGGGGGGGGGGGTGTGTGTGTGTGCGGGTGTCACTGTTGTAACTGACTTGGTTACACCATGTTTCTGTGTTGGGGGAATCAGCAAATCCAGGGCTCCTGTTCTGGAGATGAAAATAGGATGATAAAAACAGGGCAGTGAGAAACCATTTCCCGGTCACCATATCCTGGTGGAATCGCAGCAATTCATGTATTATTCAAAGTCTAGATTTCATGGCCAAGCCTTGAATTAAACTTGAAGTTATCTGTAAAGTCTCTTCCCTGACGAGTATGCAGCTTTCCCAGGCAAGCACCCTTGTTCCTCACACACCTCACCCCCAAGTTACGGCTGTTGGTGTGCCAGAGGGAAGGAAGTGCAAGCAGCGCCGTGGCTGAAGAGCTGGCTTAGAAGTTTATCCAGGTTGCTTCCACGAGAAGCACAACCGTGGCCGTGCACGGCCTGCGAGGACCCACACCTCTCCTCAGCGCTCGGGTCGGTGACTACAGGTTTCTCCGTGAGAAAGGAGGAAGTCCCCGTGGGTGGAAGTCTCTCCGGCGGGGGAGGCGGGTCAGGGCGGGGTCCCCGAGAGTCCCCGGGGCTCGGCGGTTCCTCCTGGGGCGCAGAGGGGCGGCCGAGCCGAACCGCGGCGAGACGGGCCGGGCCGGGCCGGGCCGAGCAGGCGCCGCCAGGGGGGGCCCTTGGGCCGCTCCGCCAGCCCCGGGCAAGCGGCTGCGAGCGGCCCCGGCCCCGGCGGGACACGGGCACGGCCGGGCCGGGCGAGCAGCCTCCTCCGGGTCCTACTCCTTCGCTTCGGGGTTTTGGGATGGTTTCTCTCTTTTTTTTTCCTTTTTTTTTTTTTGTGGTTTTTTGTTGTTGTTGTTGTTGTTGTTGTTGTTGGTTGGTTGGTTGGTCGTTTTTTTGTTGTTTGGTTTTTTTTTCCTCAGCCTACGATTATTTTGATACACCTGACCCGCTCGGGAAAACCCAGGGTGTGGCTAACACCGAGTCCTAGCGAGTGACAGGGAAAGCAAGGGAGTGAAGAAGTTTAGGAAGAAAAGTGTAAAATGGGGGGGGAAAAAACCCAAAACAAACAACAAACAAACAAACAAACAAACCGAGCCCTTTAGAAAAATCCTGAATGTCTGAACGTGTGTGTGGGTGTGGGTGTGTGTTTCCTTCCTGCCAAAGCAGGATGTCAAATACTGTCCTTTTCCCCTCTTTTTTAAAGCAGACTGAAAGGAAAATTCTTCACAGAACCTTAAAGAACTTTTGACACAACAGCTGCAAAATCTATTTTCTAAACAAAGATTTATACATATTTATACGAGCTTAATCCAGATTTTTTTTTTAATAAATCATTCTCAGAACTGCAGAGGTAAACTATATGTAAATACCTCAAGTAATAGGCTTGTAGTGCAAATCACATCATTTTATCTTCAATTTTGCATTCGTTTTTCTGGCTTAAAGGTGCATCAGAGATATGCATTTTAGCATATTCAGAACACGGGGCGTGAAATTAAATGTTTGACAGAGTGAGAAAAATATACAGACTTTGGAGATGCCTTAAAAATAGTAATTTATGCAGATCTAGAGGAGTGAAATCATTTGCAATGGAGTGACCCTCTCTCCAGGAATTTTTTGCTCAGTGTTCTTCTCTAATCTCCTGCTGTATCTTCATTTTTCATTGAACTAGCCAGTTTTCTGCGAAGCAGTCTTGTAGATAAGGGAAGTGCTAAAAGAAGAAGAAAGAAGAAGCTCAGTGGGTCCGTTTCCATTGCACTTTTACCCAAGGCAATGGGCAGAATTTAACGGATTCCTTCCAACATATGTTTTTGCCAGATAAGTAAACAGTGTGTGTCGGAAATGAAAAAGCATTTGCAATTTAATGACATTACAGCTCTCAGCTTAGGCTGGCGTGCTGCGAGGCGAAAAGCAGAAAGAGAGAGGAGAGTAGAAAGAGAAAAAGAACAAAGTTCATCTTCCCTTTTGTGCATTTTTATCAAGGAAAATATTACTTCTTTCCCCCTCTTGTTCTCTTTTCTTTTTCTCTTTGCTTTTTTGTCTCACTCATCTACATTTTTTTCTTTTCTCTCCTTTTGTCTCCTCTGTTCACTTTTACCTTTTTCTTCCACTGCCACCGACTCGTTTCCTTTCACCACCACCCCCTTCCATTGTGTCGCCTTATTCATCTATTTGGCCCATTCAGTTTTTACCTATAAGGAGCTGTTTATCCAACAATGTATCTTTTTTTTTTTTTTTCCACCGTGTTGTACTCCCGGCGCTACAGCTCACAGTCAACAGGATTGTTGGAGGGATTATAACGTTTCATTTCAAAGCGCGACAAATCTGCTCGCCTTCCCTTCGTCCCCGCTCTCCCCAGGCTCGCCGGTCCCTCGCAGATGCGCAGCACCCTCGGGGCCGGGATCGCCCCCACATCCCCCCCTCCAAACCCCCCTCCGAGCCACCACGTCGGGGACGTCCCGCTCGGCACCGGCAGCGGGGGAGCAGGGGGAGCCCCCGGGGAGCGGGCAGGGGCTGCCGGGCAGGGCGCGCCTGCATCTCGTCCCCCCACTTTCCCCAGCCATTAGGTGAGCGCTGCTAAATCACGAGCTCCCACCCCAGGCTTTCCCTGGAGCTCGGGTGTAATTGAAAAATACCTCCAGTCAGTGGCAAGTCCTATCTTACAGGCACATATCTGAAACGATGTTTAAAGAAAAAAAAAAAAGTCATTGTCTAGAGATCCGTGCATGAGTTGGTTTGGGTTTGGGTTGGGGTTTTTTTCTCCTTCTTTTTTTTTTTTTTTTCTTACCATGAAATTACATCTTTCACATCTCCCAGATCCGGTACTTGGTAAGTAAAAAGGGAAATCTGTTTGGACATAAGGAGGTAAAGTAGCTAGAGGTGGTAATTTAATCAACCGAGGATATATTTCAATGTTTTCTCTGGTCTTCTAGGCATTAGCACTTTAAATTCATTATGTCTGTTTGACAGATATATGCAGCCTTAAGGATCTAAAAATGAAATCCAAGAAGTATAGCCTGCTAGAGGACATATATTGAAGTTAAGAGATTAAAACGGTCTAACCATTGCAAACAGAATGGAACATCTCGCATTTCTCATTCCTTATAAGCATGACTATTTTGCAGATGTTAAATACGGTCTGCTCTAATTATGAAGGAGGGGAGGGGGGATCTGCTCAAGAGCCGAGGCTTTCTAACTTTTACATTGATGAAGTGGATATTAGAAAGACAATATTAGCTCCTGTACCGTCTCGGGCTCGGGAAGTTTTATATGGGGGATTTTCCCTATCAACAGTTTAATAAGGAGGGTGCAGCAGCAGCAGCCTCTCCTACACGCTTTAAAGACTCAAGAATCGTGCATGAATTTCCTATAAGGCAAATAACAAAAGAACCAAATGAGAAGAGCGGGTCTTTTTTCAGTCTAACTGGGACACTAAGGACTCTGTGTCATTACAGTAATTTAGCAATGTTAATGATCTGTAATATTAATACATCATACTTGAAAATGGGGAAGAGTCGTCATAATTAAATGCATTAAGCCACAATTAAAAAGTCATCTAAGCAATTGTAAAGATAGCAGCGACGATAAGGCTGTTCATTACACTGCGAACCTCTCTGCCCATGGAAGCCCTCCCTGGCAGGGCTGGTGCAGCAGCCCCGGCCCGGCACAGCAGCCGCGCAGGAAGGCGCTGGAGTGCGCAGCCTTCGCAGCCTTATCAGCCCATCGCCTACGGGGGCGGGGGGCGATGGGGCTGTACCAGCGAGCCCTTTGGCCAATCTGCCCTGGTTCTTCGGGGGACCGGGTGGAGAGGGAGCGGAAGGAGGACACCACAACAATCTCGTCCCAGACACTCGTGTCCGCATACGCTGGCCACCTTTTCAAACCATGTCCCCAGCAGCATTGAAACGCACATTTCGGCTCCGAAGATGGCGTGATATTTAAGCATAAGCCCGGACCCAGGCTGACCCTTAGCCGGCGGCTGAGAGCCCCTGCCGTCCCCTCCCTGCCTGCCGCAGACACGGAGCGCACTGGCAGCGGCCATCGGGGCAGTGCCCGGCCGGGCCTGGGAGCGGCTGGTGCCCAAACCCTCCGTCCCGCACCCCCGGCATCTCTCCGCTTCTGCCGGGGAGGGCTGAATGCCTGAGTCGTGGGACTGAGCTCTGAACAGTGGGACTGACTACTCCACTTGTGGGACTGGGTCCTCGACCCGCGGGGCTGTCTCTGCCCATGCTCTGCCCTGCACAGCCAGCTTCCCAGGGAGTTAATGTGCTCCCAGCAGCACGTGAAACTATGTGGACACTTGCGGTTGAGGTGTGAGCAGACACAGTCTGACAGTGTGGGCTGTAAGGCCTGGCCCTTGTGCCGCCCAGTTACTGCCAGTCATCCCATGGGGGCAACAGCCTCACATATTTCCTCGTGTAACTCGTGAAAACCTCATCCCCAGCCTAGTTCTATCAAAATGGTCCAGCTTTAAAACAATCAATTAAACAAAAAATCACATTCGACAAGATCACTGCTGATAGAGTGTTTCTTTTTTCCATCTCTGGCAGATTTTTCATCTCATGGACACACAATGTGATTGTCAGGCTGGTTTCATAATGGAGAGAAGGTTGCAGTAGCAGGCAGTGTGCTTATGCAGGGCTCTCTAGTGGTCCCCTCCTGAAAATGGCTTATCTCTTTGGATAAATTCAGGAAAATCTGGCTGAGGGAAGATGGTCTCACAGCCTTTTATTATGGAAATGCACAGTCGGGTATCAGAGGAAAACCCAGTCTGGTGATTCCAGAGGAAAAGACTCGAGCTCAATCCTGTGAATCAGACATAGAGATGGGCCTTCCAACCCAAGGAAAATGTTCAGACCCATCTTGAACATAATTCCAAAAAGTAGGCCTATTTCAGCCATAATCCCCAACTCCATGCAAATGTAGGCTTGCCTAGCCTGGAACTGCTAGAGGAGTTAAAAAACGTGGACATTGTCACCTATATGCAGTTCTGACAGGAGAACTGTGCATTGCAGCTGCTTACGCCTTCCCTCTCCTGTTGTTATCAATGATGAATGTGATCACTAAAAATAAGATGGAATAGAAGTAATGACAAATAAATGGATAGGAGTAAAGAATACAAAGTAAAAGTAAGACAATTTGCTCAACTTTCAGATATGATATTTTGGTAATGTCAACAATTTTGTATTTTGTTTTCTATTGCTGCTATATTCAAATATACCGTAGAAATAAACAAAAATAATATCTTGTTGGATATTGCTATGTACACTGACATATTAATGAAAATCATTTACATATATAATGAGTTACATATACATGTCCAGCATTCATGTATGGTGAGTGTGATTCCTCAAAGGCCCTTGCCTTCCATGGGAATGTTACTTCTCTGAATGACAGCAAGGTGATGAGAAAGTCTTCATTTGGATTTGTAAAAAATCTGCAGGTAGAAAATGGACTTATCTTGCAGATAAACCAGGGAGAGCAGGTAAAATCACAGTGTCAAACTGATGGAATACTTGCTTATGCAAATATGGATTTCTTAAAGGGCTGAAGGGAGCTTTATCTCCCCTTTCCCTCCTGCATCCATCGATGCTATATGCTATACGTCCAAACTATGTGATAGGGTCACAGCTGTGTGACTACATGGCCTCCTATTCAGATCACAGAAGGATTAATTTCTCTTGTGTACTGGTCCATCAGAAGAATCTCATGCATCCTCAGCTTTCTGTCTCACTGCTTTCTTGAGTTTGCTTAAAGCCCGTATTTGATCCCAGCTGGATGCAAAATAACCTTGGACTTGAGCTCCCACTTACTTCCATTGTCAAAATAAATCTTGATTTAAGTTGGGAAGGAGCTGTTACCCTTGGAAATGGGAATGGACCTTTCATGGTCTGTAGTCAACACTGCATCACAGAACCATATTTGTGGTCCATTTATCCAAACATGCTATGAGCATGTTTCATAGTGTGTCTTAACAAAGAAGATGAATGCCCCACAGAACTTCTGTGGTGTCCTGGAGAAGACTTTTCCCCAGTGTGAAATCCTGGAAGGTGTCTCTCTTGGACTTTCCCTGGAATTCAGCCCTGAAAATATTGACCTGAACCCAGGCTCCCTGCAAATGATCTTTATGATCATTCGCACTGCCTGCTGCAGGGCTGCCATTCAGAGCCCAAGCTCTAGGATCATGTCTTGGGGTTCACAGTCCTGGGTCCTTTTGGGCACTGGAAATGTCTTACAGTCGCATGTTCTGGGAACTTTCACAGATGCCTGGTGACAGTGCCTTGAAGAAGATCCATGAAAGAACAGCACTTACCTCATCAGCTGCAAGATGCAAGGTATGTATTTTATTCAGAAACATTACATTTTGGTGTTCTAAAAGAAATTTTTTTCTCTGAAAATGTCCAGGTTGTGGAAAAACATTTTTTATTGAAATTAAAGGTATGTAAAAAAAAAAAAATTGTGTTCCTACTTGAGTCTATGTTTATTTTTAAGTCTTGACAATGCAAACTGTGCTCTTCAGCTGGCTCTGCTGGCAATGCAACCTGAGATACATTCCTGGCACTGGAGAGTGAACAAACCTGGTGTGTGACACAAGACCACATCCAAACAGGATGAAGAAATAACCACTCATATACGAATAAACAGCAATACAGCCAATCAACTGTCTTGATTTTTTTGAGTGTTTTGCTGGTGCAATTGGAGAAGTCAACTTTAAGGAGAGATTAGGAGGAGTACAGCTAACCTCATAGGATGCTTCTTACACTCAGAACTGGGCAAAACTGTAGATGCTTGAGAGGGAAGCTGAATCAATGAACCATGAAAATTTATCAAAAGCACCAGAAAGGCAGAAGCACCTAAAACAACACCGTAGTTAAGGAATAAGATCGGGTAAGACAAACA
Source organism: Corapipo altera (assembly GCF_003945725.1). Classification (NCBI taxonomy): domain Eukaryota; kingdom Metazoa; phylum Chordata; class Aves; order Passeriformes; family Pipridae; genus Corapipo; species Corapipo altera. The sequence goes on along the minus strand of NW_020884872.1, from coordinate 41,609,983 downwards.
ATTGTCAAATGCTAGCACAACAATTGTGTTGAAACTGTTGACAGCTGTGTGGGCAGAGAAGAAAAGCACAAGAGTAGTTGGGTCAAGGAGACTCAGGCACTGTTATACAAGGGTAGAAGGAAGATGGACAAATTATATTTGCCAAATGATTTGATATTAATCTAAATTATGTAAGATTTGACCAGGGTTTGGTTTGAAGGACAGTAAGGGAAGGCCAAGGATCACAGATGTTGGTAGGAGTATTAATCAAGGGATGAGAGTGGAATAAAATACTCAAAGGCTGAGAAACCTGGAGTTCACTCTCAGCCATGCTGTATTAATGCTGGTATGTTAAAAACCAAAAGGATAAGGTATTTCAAAAACAACTACAAAGAGAGAATCTCAGCAAAGTGATATTCTGTTCTGTCACAGTGAAGGTGATAGATGAAGCCATCTTCCTTTCTAGAGTCACCAGGGCAAGGATAAGTAAGGAACAGAGGGTGAAAGATGCAAGTCCCTGGGACCTAGGTAAAAGACAGTGTCAGCAGCATGAGGGAGTTGTTGCATCACTGAGCTAGAAGAAATAGATCTGAAAAAGATGGCCTCAGAAAAAAAAAATCCGGAAAGAAATAAAGGCTGAAGACAGTGGCAGCAGGAGTCAGAGGCAGCTGAGAGTCGGAAGAGGGTGAAAACAAACCAAGGAACAGAACTCAAAAGAGCTGGATGGAAAACCTTCAGAGAACAAGCACAGGTGGCATGTCCTAGGGAGGAGGTTGGTTGGATTATCTTTGCCGTCAACAGGAGGTATTTAGCAAGGTGGAATGTTGGCTCATCTGGCAGCTGTAACTAGTATTAGTTTCTTATTAGATGTTCAGCTCTATCTGAGCTTTGTGGTGTGCTCCAAGATGACAGGTGTGTTTGTCAAAAGTATAGTAATACCTGACTAAGGCAGACTTGCTCTGAGGTTATCATTACTTCTCCACGGCTGATCATAAATAAATATTTTAGTAGGTGACTTAACTCCCCTTCTAGAAAGGTAGCACAAGAGAGTATTAATGCTTTCTTTTGAGTCTGGAGACTGACAGAAATTTCATCAGTCATGGACACAATACCTACAAAAACAGGTGTCATGATTTGAGATACCCCAAAATCTAATTCCCTAGTCTAAGCCCCCTTCCACATCTCAACCTAACATAAGATGTGTTTTCCAGACAATCACACAGACTCAAAATGGGGGAAAGGGAATATATTACAATGACTGTACACATAAATAAATACTACAATACATTATATACAATATTAATTATTTCTACCATGGCATAAGTATTTACAATGGATCAAATCTCTTCTCCCCTCCAAATAAAAGTCTAGGAGGGAAGAAGGACAGATCCCTTCTTCAGAGCAGCAATGTCTCTAAGGCAGCAGGCTCTCTCTTCTTTTTCTTGCAGCAGCTGATAACTGGATCTCTGCCAGCACTCACAAGAGGGTATCCCCCTCAGCCCCTTGACGCAGGCAAAGGGGTCTTCCGTGGGCTACGTCACCCCAGACAAAGGTCGTTCCACCACTGTCATATCACGAAGTACAGGGGGTCTTCGTGACAGTCTGGTATCTTCAGGGGACTCAACCCCTTGCAGAGTTCCTGTGCCCTGCTTCAAGATGGCTGCGAACTTCTTTGTAGCTTGCAGCAATGGAGGGCTCAAGGTCAACCTCCACACACCGTCCTGGTTGAGCTCTCAGGACGACTGAGCTTCTTAGCTCCTTTACTCCATCTAGGACTTTTAATCAGTAAGAGTCCACCACCCCGACTTAAGAGGGGTCTCAAAGGAGTCTGGGCTCTTTTGGTTTAGTTCTTACCCCAACTCTCTCTGTAGAGCTAGTTCTGCTCTCATCTGCTGCTGTTGGCTCTCTCTTGGCTCTCTGTCTCCTTCCAGGAGTCCTCTCTGCAGTGCATGCCATTTGCTGTTTAATTCAAGTGCCACCACCCTTTGGGGGCTACCACTTTTTTTTAGCCTCTGGGGGAAAACCTGGTTCAAACCATTACAACACTGTACCCTTTCCCTAAAACCTCGCAATCTTATACCTGAATCCCTCAAAAGTGAGAGATCTTTTTCTTCCTTACAAGCTAGAGGTGAAATATTCTGCTCATTTAGAGATAACCTGCCTTCAGTACATCTTATTTGATGTAATAGAAATTGTTATTGAGGATTTTAGAGCAAATAAATGAAGGGGGGAAAGTTAATATGTCTTTAGCGGTTGTTTTCATTAGTAATCTTTTAATAACCTGTCCTAGTTAGGACAGGAGCCAAGTTTGTTAACTCATGTTGGGAAAAGACCATTCTCAAGAATACTTATGAGATGTAAATGAAAGACTAAATTTTCATTTAATCTAATATCCTCTTCAACATTACTTTATTAAGCAGTAAGAAATTTCTTCATCAATTAAAAAAAAATGTTCCTAAAAGTGATCCAGGTGCAACTTCAAGGAGAAGCATGTATTCATCAGGATTTATGACCCTCTGAAGAGTTTGGAGCCCAGAAACTAATTAATTTATTGCAAAGCATCAACAAACAAAACAAAAAAAAAAAGGGGGGGGGACAAAATAAAAAACCAAAACTCTACAAACAAAAAAACACAAAGAAAAAAAAAAGTTGGGTAAAAGCTTGGTCCTGATGAAATCTGTGGTTGAGATGTCATTTTCCTTAGTGTAGTCTGGATTTTATCCAGTGTCTTTTATCTCTGCCCAATATAAACCCGATGCAGTTGCTTTCTGACTACTTTTACATTTTAGATTTTTTTCTATTTAAATTGCTGAAATTATGTTCAAAATACAGTAAAATATCAACATTAGCATTGCTTATTTTTAATAAAATATTCTGGATGTGACAATATATTTTGATTTGTGCAGATATGTATGAATGGACATCGTTTATACAAAATATTTTGGTCAATGTTGGCCAGCAATACTGGTTCCTAGACCATTGGCTTGCTTGATGATGAGATGCAGGAGCAAGTATTATTTATAGTGTATGCAGAATATTCAGGCCATAAAAACAAATTTCAAACATACCTTTATTCTTCACTGATTACAGTAACAAGGTCAAAAAAGGCTTGTCAAGAAATGACCGTGGCCCAACCACCATCTGGACTTAGGCAATTAACAGCAGGTTTTAATGAAACCTCACTGCCCAGTGATATCCGAGAACATGCGTTCAAGAAAGCGGCTCAGCAGTACACAAACGGCAGGGGCCAAAGCTGTCGATGGAGTCCCGTGGGGCTGACCACGCAGTTGCATAAGTCATGCTGGATGCCCACATTGGGATTTGCAAAGGAGGCTCCCAAGAAAAAACATGCCTCTGAAGTCCCTCTCCTTTAACTGTCCCTAGTTTGTAGCTAGGCATCTTTTTGAAGCCGAGTATCAGAGCCTGAAACCACTTGTTTGACCCAGATCTGAGGTTTCCACTGGAGTTCTGCACATCTGTATTTTAACCCATAACTAGGAAATAAGAGATACAGAAGTAAAGCAGCTGCAGAGCAGAACCCTGGAACCTCTGCAGCAGGAATGCTTTAAATTCACTTTTCTTCATCTTTAAGCTCTTAAACATCTTCTGTTGCTAGATCTCACCTTCCAGCCCACCAAATGTCCCAGTGAGAGGAAAGCCTTCACCTCCACTGCCCTATGGCCAGGTGGGGCAGACAGGGAGCAGGAGCTGGAAATACTCCCTAGGCAGGCATGGCCAGAAGCTAGAGACCCATGTCCTGAGTGAAATCTACTCTGCCAAGCAGGAGCAAAGACAAGGAAAACACGAGGTGTGGAATAAACCAGGGGGTTGCCTGATTTTGGGTCCCAGGTGCTTGTAGGCAGGCGAGAGGTTGACACTGTGGAGATCAGGTCTGTGAGAAGCGCCAACACATCCGAGAAGCCGCGGTGAGTGTACTGCAGCGGGATTTTCCTGACCCGCTCCCACGGTTTTAGGCTGCCAGACTTCAGCTATTAAAAATCTTCAACAGGTTCCGAGGGAGAATGCCCATAGGTGTGTGCGTTCTCCCTTACAGGTCTGGGTTTGGGTTTTTTTTTTTTTTGTTTCTGAGAATAATAAATCAAGCCCATTTGGGTTGCAGCCCCCGAAGGAGTAGGGGTTCCTGGGTTGTACTCAGAGGCAGCGCAGCACCCTAAGGCGTGGGGAGATCAGCATCGCGGCACTGAGCTGCGAAGGTGAGGCCCCGCGACGCTGAATGCACTTCGGAGACCCTTAGCTGACCCCACAGCGGTCAGCAAAGACCCACAGATCTCTGTCCTCGGTTTCCCCCGACGCCCCCCGAAATTCCTGGATCCGCACGGTCTGTCCCCAGTGTGGCCTTCACGGGGCCGGGACTGGCACGGAGGCAGCGGGGAGACAGGGGGGAGCCAGAGGGGCGCGCCGGGGCGCTGGCACAGCATCGGGACGTCTTCGGGGGGATGCATGGCCGCTGCGGGAGGTCGAGGCGTGGGGGGTCGTGGGAGGGCGAGCACCAGCGCGGGGGGTGACATGAACGCTACCCAGGTATTCAGGCTGCTGCAGCGCAGGCAGCTGCTCTGCCAGAGCCGCGGGAGGCTGAAGGTTTGGGGCAGGGGGGTCCGGCTGCAAACCCACCCTGTGCGGGAGCCCGGCCCACAGCCTCCCCACCGGGCTGCCCAAGGGGGACGCGCCCGGCCCTGCCTTGCTGTGCCGCGGAGCTATTTCACCTGCCCCGGAGCAAACGATGCTGCGAACTGCGGCGCGGGGCAGTGGTCCGGTCCCCAGCCCGTGCCCAGCCCCGGCGGCGCGGGCAGCTGCGGTTGGGGCGTCTTCCCCCGCAACACCCTCCCGGGGCACGGGAGGGGATGCGGAGGGGTACGTTTCTGTACCAGCCCAACTCCACTTCTCATCCCAAACTGTGGTATGGGATTTTGTGGAATTTCCTCAGCAGATGTGAAACGGACGGCCAAGGAGGGCCAAGGAGGGATAACTCCCTCCTAGTGATGGGAGCTTTTCCTGAGGTTATCCCTCTGAGAGTTGTCAGCGCCTCTTCATGCTGAAATGTTTGAACGTAGGAAGAAACGGTCGGCGCTGACGATTAACTCCCGAAGTATGTTGAAAATGCAGTGTCACTTGTCTTAAGAAGGGCTTGGTTTTGTCTGCGTTGCTAATTGATTTCTGTTCAGGATGATCCCTCTTAAAACATGAACAGATTTAATGGGTCTTACTCCCGAGCTCTATGCTATATGCTATTGAGATAATTTCGGTTATTAAGATGCATTAATAAACAGTTAGTAGACATCCTTTTTTTTCCCGAGAGGTAAGTTCTCCACCACTCCGAAATAAATGAGCAGCCTCTACCGAAGCTCTGCCACACTCGGGATCAGCAGTTACTGCCCACGCGTGTCAAAAATACCCTACAGCTAAGGAAGTGGAGGTGATTTGTCCCATAGAGCCCGGGGAAGTCCTTCTGCAACGTCGGACGGAGGAAAGAAGGACTGTAGCATCTAAACAAAGGACCGGTGACTAATTCAGTCTCCGACTCCGCCGATGAGAAAATACCTCCCAACAAGTGCATTGAGCCCAGCTTCAGCCCCTGAGCAAAAGAGGGCGAGTCAAATTCCTCGAGTCAAAATCTCTGATGTGCTAGAAAGCCTCCTCGCTGTTAGGGCCAGGAGGATGAATTCATACTGTAGGGAACCTGAATGAGAGCTGGTTTAGACAACTTGTCATTTTTCTGGCTCCAACCTCTGCTCCCGCCTCCTTCCCCCTCCACCGCTAAAAGAAAAAAAAAAGGCTTATAAGAATTTGCTCTAGCCCTCCTTTACTTTCTCTCTGGTAAAGGCTCATATTTCATTTCTGGCAGCCAAAGAAATCTTAATAAAAAGAACGTGTAGAAGCATTTCCAGGGGAATAATTTGATCAGGAATTATTGCTGGGTTTGGAATTAGTCCTAAAACTTATTAAAAGTTGAACAGTCCTAGCACATATTCTTCTCTTCCAGGGATTCTTTTTCTGCGTCAATAGCCCCTTTCTCCCTGTTGCTCCGCGTGGATCCCATCGATAGTAGTGGAGTGGTGTTGTTTTACTCTCCCCGATCTGTTTGGTGGTATTTAGAGGGTTGCTGCAATTTTGCCCCACCAGCAGCAGCCACCGGGTTTCCGCCCTTTTATCTCGTTATCGCGGGCGCTCAAAGCTCCTGAGAGCAGGTGGGAACCGCCACCCCCGGCAGGAAAGCAGGTCCCTGCCGGGCCAGCTGCCCCCGCCGCCAGCACAGTCGCCTTCCCCGGGGCAGGGCTCGCCCCCAACGGCCCCGGCCCCGCCTCGCTCCCCGACCAGGAGCCCCCACCCCAGGTTCGGACCGGTGCCCGGCGGGAGAAGGAAGCTGGAGACGGGCTGTCCTGCGGCTGCCCGCCCTGGGGCTGCCAGGAGGCTGAAGGGGGTCCGGCTGTCGGGGCCGGAGAGCAGCGCTGTGCCAGGCTGCGTGTTTCACCAACGCCTTCAGGATCTCAAAGGTTCAGCTGTAAATGGCTAATTAGTTTTTGTTGTATGGAGGGAAGAAAAGGGAAATGCTGGATTGGAATTGACATTCCAGCAATATATTTCCGTGAGAAGAGTTTTAAGACGTCCTCTGTAATTTCCCATAAGAAATCTGGTTATACTGGTTGATTTCAATAGGAGAATTCTCTGCCTGGAGGCATAGGATGAGTAATATGCCGTATGTTTCATACTCCCTTGCTAATATGATAATAAATGTATTCAAAAAAAGCAACGAGGTGTTTACAATTGGTACCTTCACTTCTCCGGCTTGCCTAAATTTCCCAGTATCGGGAATCGAAACGGGTGTTTTAAAGGGCTGGAAGAGGTGCGCAGAGAGGAACA
>NW_020884872.1:41595625-41598125 GCF_003945725.1 Corapipo altera | reverse complement strand
GACCTCACCATCCCCCTTCCCCCGGGCTTCCCCGTCTCTCCTCTCGGTGGCAGGGGTTCTAAAACGGGACTGTTCCGAATCCAGCACCACGCGGGGAGCGACAGAGGGGAAAGCCAGAGCCGGCCGAGGGATATTGCTCCCCGAGTCTGTCCCGAACAAGCACTTTGAGGGCAGGGCGGATCGGTACTTTTCTTTTTTTTTTTTTTTTTTCTTTTCTTTTTTTTCCTCTTTTTTTTTTTTTTTTGCATTTTTTTCTCTTCTGTTTCAGCTGGGCTATCTGCACAGACTGCATGCAACACACACAAGGTCTACCCGGGGCAGCAGGCAGGGGACGAGCAACAGGTCGTCCGCCGCCCCGGCGCTCCCCATCGCCTGGCCCGGTCACCCTCCGCGGCCCCAGCGGCGGGTCGCCCCCCTCCCCGTGCGCACGGATGTGCCGGCACATATCCAGGCGGGCGCCGGAGCTCTGCGCGGGCCTCCTCCGGCCGTGGGTCATAGTGCCGCGGCATAGGCTGCGGGATAAGGGTCCAGCTGGGGCTTGCCCATGCCCGGCAGGAGGATGTAGGCCAGCGGCGGCTGCAACCCCGGGCCGGGCCAGGCGCTGCAGTTGCAGGGGATCATGTAGCCCGGGTTACCGGGCGACGGGTGCGAGTGCGTGTGCCCCCCGGCGGCGGCCGCGGCGGCGGCGGCGGCAGCGGCGGCCCCGTGGAAAGCGCCCGCCCCGCCGGCGCCGGGGTAGCCCAACGAGGAGGCGTAGGGCAGCCCGGAGCCCGAGGAAGAGGAGGAAGATGAGATCTCGGCCATTTTGGAGCCCAGGTCCAGCAGGGAGTAGGGGCTGCTGGCGGCGGCGGCGGCGGCGGCGGCGGCAGCGGCGGCGGCCGACTGGGGGAAGAAGACGCGGGCGGCGGCAGCGGCGGCGGCGGCTGCCGCCTTCTCGGGGTTGGCCAGGAGCGACTCGGGCACCAGCCCGCCGGCCGCGCCGCCGTGCAGCCCGCCCGCCTTCAGCCCGTGCGGGTGCTCGTGGTCCGCCACGCCGCCCAGCCCGTAGGGCACGGGGAAGGCGAACTTGTCCTTCTTGAGCAGCGTCTTGGGCTTCCGCCGCGGCCGGTACTTGTAGTCGGGGTGTTCCTTCATGTGCATGGCTCGCAGCCGCTTGGCCTCGTCGATGAAGGGCCGCTTCTCTGATTCAGTCAGCAGCTTCCACTCGGCGCCCAGGCGCTTGCTGATCTCAGAGTTGTGCATCTTGGGGTTCTCCTGGGCCATCTTCCGTCGCTGCGCCCGTGACCACACCATGAAAGCGTTCATCGGCCTCTTGACGTGGTCCACCGGCTTGGACATGGTGTCCCCCTGCCGCCCCGGCGAGCCGCCGCCCGCCCCGCTCTGGCGGCCGCCTCCTCCTGGTTCGTCTCCCGCCTCCTCTTCCTCGCCCCCGCCGCGGTCCGCTCCTTCAAAACCAATCTCGGCGGGTACCCAGACGCGGCGGCACCGGCTCCTACGGGTGCGGGGCGGCGGTACCCGGTGGCCTCACTCCGGGCGCGGGGCGCTGCCGAGCGGCAGCGGCGCCTCCCCGTCAGGGCGCTGCGGCGGGCGGCTTGGGCGGGACGGGCTCCGCTCCCCGCCTGGGCCTCGGAGCCTCTCTCCGCGCTGCCGATCTCCGGGCCAGGGCTCTTCCTCGAAGCTCCCCGCAGGCGACAGCGCACGGAGTTCAGACGGGGTCGCAGAGACGTCTCGACGGCGAGATCGGGAGCCGGCGACAGGCGAGAGGCGCGGAGGTCCTCGTTTTGCTGCGGACGCGATGCTCTCCGGCGGTCTCCGGTGAGGCGGCGAGCCCTTAACGGGGCGCCCGTCACAGCCCGCCCCGTGCCATCGCCGCCCGCAGAGCTCGGAGGGCAGCCCGCCACGGAGCAGTGCGGGGCCGGGCGGGACGGGGCCCGCGGCGGCTCAGGCGCTGCGGTGAGGGCCCTGGGGGGCGCGGGCCGCCCCGCTTACAGCCGCCCCGCTCCGCCCGAGGGGGCGCGGCGAGCAGTTCGCTCCTCGCACATACTCGCCGGGCGCCGGGCACCGCGGGCCTCCTGGTTCGCGCCGCCGGACAAACTTCCCTAAGTTTCGGCGGGATACGGGGCGCTCCGCCTGCCGTGCAGCTCCCCCTTCTCCGGCAGCCGCCAGGTCTCTCTGGGTTTTCTTGGCCGCCGACTCGGAGGGGCGGCGGGGCGGGCGGGAGCGGCGGGGGGCGGGAGGGAGGAGGAGGCGGTGGCGGCGGAGGAGGAGGCGGGGAGGGGGGGGGGGACACCCCTAATTAAAACCCTGGGGGGCCCGGCCCGGGGGCCCCCCCCCCGGCCCCGCCCCGGGGGGGGGGGGGGGTCCAGCAGCCGCCCCCTCCTCCCGCCCCGTCGGCGCGGCCGCAGGTACCGCGCGCGCCCCGCGTGCCCCCGCGCCGCGCACCGCCCTATATGCCCGCACGCGGCCTGCGCGCCGCCGGCGGGGCGCGCGGGCGGGGGCG
>NW_020884872.1:41501043-41595525 GCF_003945725.1 Corapipo altera | reverse complement strand
GTTTCTGGGTGCTTTGGGGTTTTCCCGGCGGAGGGTCCCTGCAGCCGAGGGGGAGAGGCCGCCGCCTCCGAGAGCATCCCTGGGTGCGCCCAGAAAATCCGCGCACGTTCTCCTGGCCGCTCGGCACGCCGCTGAACGGCGCCCCCAGCCCGAGCTGTCCCACTGTGTTCCTCAGCGGCCGCCTGTCAGTCAGGGTGAACTTGCTCGCCTTGTTTGTGCTTCGGCGGGTCGGTTTTGACTTACCCTTGTGGTATGTGGAAGCGCCGACTCCAATAAACCATTAACTCTTTCCCTAGCAGCAGGCTAGGCTCTGTCCGGGACGGCTCCGCCGCCCTTTTAGGGAAAAGCCGGAGCCGCGCTTCCCGGGGGCGATGCACGAGTGGGGTGGCAGCCACTCCGGGACCACCACCGAGCCCCCCGCCGGACGCGCCACAGGGTGCGGGGCTCGGCGGGGACATCGCTCGGCGTGGTGGGACAGTGATGTCCGCTCGCCGCACGGACTTGTTTGTCACGCCGCCCGCTCTCGTCTCGTCCGGGCTCCTCTCCGCGCATCCCGCTCCGTCCTCCGGTCAGGCTCCTCGCTCCAGCCGCTGGGCTTCGCGCCTTCCTTACCGCCGCACCGCACCTCTGTCCGCCACCACCACCCGCAGCTCCTGGGATGTCGGGATGTTTGGAGAGAATCCCAAAGCCAGCCATCCCTCCCCGCCGGTGAGCCCGCCCGGGTCCCGCGGCAGCCTGTCACGGCCGGAGTGCCCTGTAACATACCGAGCAGCTCCTCTACAAACCGCGTCTTCTCCCGTTTCGTGTTTTACGACCCCTATACTACTACTTAAACGTAATTCTCTCAGTCTCCGAAGCCACCTTGCCAAGCTTGACCACCTAGAATCCAGTTAGCCGTGAAACAAAAAAAAAAGTACCCATCGATTGTCAAAAGCGGGGAGATTAAGATATCTGCTGGCGTTCGGGCTTGGCGGGGAAATGGGATTTCTCGAAGGTGGGAGCCCCACCAAGAGAGGCTGATCCCGGCGCAGGTAACTGCTCTGGAAATCAGGTTATCACCCCATCGGCCAGGGCATTCCCGCTTTGAGATGAACAGCCACTATTTTCAACTGCGTCACTCCCCTCCCTCCCCGGTTGACCAGGGAAGAGGTTTCCTGTCGATTTCTCTCGATCACATGTAGCATTATTGTGTTTGACTTCTAAGAGGCGAGGACTCATTCCCTGTCTCTCTCTGCACAGATCGGATTCCAGCTCGCATCGTGGGTGCCAGCGGGATAGTGCCCGGATTAAGTCAGTTCAGGGGCAGGGGAGAGCGTGGCTCATACGTCCCGGTAGTCGCCATAAGAAGGGTGAGAACCAGGATCTACTGGAGGGTGCTCGGGGCGTAGAGGGAGAGTCGGGGGGGAAGAAGCAGCAGCGACTCACTGATGCCACCACCAGTGGCGCCCCCAGCTCCCGGAGGCTCCGGGCCCCGCTCCCGCCAGCGCCCCCCGAGAGCAGAGTGGGGGCTCACTCCCCACTGGGCTCGGTTCCAGCGTGGCTCTGTCCCCGCTCTTCCCTCCCACGCTGCCTCCCTCACGCCTCCACTCCCCCTTCTTGTGACCCCGAGCCCGTCAGTGCGAGAGCAGGGTGCGGTGTAAAGGATCGCGATGGTCCTGTGTCGCGACAGAACTGGGTGAAGCACACAAGGCGGGCACATGGGTAAGCCCCCGTCTGATAGTTCCTACAGAGATGAATCCCCGCACCACGAACTCTGCCCCTGGGTCAGTCCGTGGGTACCGTCGCGCCAGGGCTGCTGCCGCCGCCGCGCTGCAGCTCTGGATCTGCAAGCGCTCAAACGGCAAAGCAAGGTGCAGGCGGAGCGGGCACCTGTGCCACAGAAAACGCGTGGGGAAGGGCCACGGGTGTCGGCACGGGACTCGGGGAAGTTCCTAGGGTGAGTGGTCACCTTCTGTCCGAAAGCAGCACAACCACCAGCTCGCAGGTACCCACAGAGTCGCATACAGGCGATCTGGTCTTGAAGAAAAAGCACTTGCATAACTTCCAGCAGAGAAGATGCCTCAACTCATGGACTGCTCTCTTCCAAAAATATCACCATTTGCAAACCCGTGGCTGCGTCTGCGCATGTTTCTGATTACGTTTAGTCCTCCAAATAGTGAAAAAGGTAATAGAATTTATTGGTCATAAATTATTATACACGAATCTTTCACAGGCTGAAATCTATAAATGGCTCAGTACTGGCTCAGGTCTATTTTTCTAGTTGCAAATGAAATACTTTTCCGAATCTCCTTTGCAAAGTGCTTTCCCCCTCCCCTCACCTAAGTTTTGCGGCAACCACTGGCTACTAAAACTACCACCCGTGGTTATTTCAGCGATCGCGGATCGTTACAGGGGGTTTTGCATTTCCCTAGTAATCTGTTTTCAAGAGGGTTTGCACGAAGTGATGGAAACTCTTATCAGTTCCGCTCGGAGCAAGGTTAGACTCGTGTTAGGAGCGACCGGAGGGTCCCAAGCCTCCCTCCCCCCGGTTTGAGGCAGGCACGGCGTGGGGGAGGAGGCTGCTCTCCCCGCGGGGAGTTCCGTGGCCGCGGTGCGGCGCGGAGCGGCTGCCTGCACAGGCACAGACACACAGGCACGGACACTCTCGGAGACGCTTCAAATCCCCAAACACCAGGGAAGACTTTATCGGAGTTTAGTTACTTATCTGGATTTTTGTTAAACCGCTACTGTGATCTCCGCGTAGTTGTGCGTGTTAATTGTTCTGATAATGTGTTGTTATCGATACAATAACAATACAATCGTGTATAATGTGATTTACTTGCCTTTGACCTGTCAATTCTTGACGCATTCAAATTCAAGGACGGAATCTTTCCTTCTGCCACCGAAGGTGGGGAAGAGGAGGGTTGGGGTAGAGGGGGGCGAACAAAACCCGAACAGATGCATTGTCACACGGAGGCTAAACAAGACTTTCCAGAATGAAGTGCTGTATTCCACAAAGTAAGATCAGAGCGCTCCTAAGTATTAAAGAGGGTTTAGACTATCTTCTCGATAACCATATATTAATTCTGTGAGCTTGCTTACAGCAGATGTAACTACGTCTCACTCCAAATACTGTCCGATTTCTTGTATTCTGGTCAAACATCTCATCTCTGCTACAGGCAGCTTTAGGATGCTGCTCGTGTTTTTTAAAGCCGAGTTTAAAATGAATTTCGAGGAAGGAAGATCATTTCCTTCTAATTTCATTTGAGCCTAACAATCAGGTGGCGAGTCAAAGAGATAAAAAGAAGTTGAAGAACAGTGGTTACCCCGATAGCGATCTCCGCCTCGCCGTGCCTCCCCATTGAAAAATTGATTCTCGGGCTCGGCAGCCCCAGCGCTCCCCTGTATTGGCAGAGCCACATCGCGTTTTCACGGCGCCCTTTGTGCACTGAAGTGTTTCCATCCGCTGACTTTGAAAGCTGACATTTTTCTCCGTGTAGGGTATCAGTCACCGATTTCACATCACTTTCAGCTGTCTAAAGTTGCCGGGCAGGCTGGAATCTTAAGAACACCAACAAGTTGGCAGGCTGATTGTTCTGCTTGTATGGAGCTTGGCAGGTTTGTGAGCGCTCCTAAGTCTTTTCCCTCTTGCGAAGTCCAATACACCTGTAGCGAGAAAGGGGGTTTTACCCCGTGAGCTCTTTATTGTGCACAATACGCTAAACTCATTCATTAGCTCTAACAGAGGGCTTCCAAATGCTCGATATTATTATTTTTCAATAACATTCGCTTATTATTAGAGCAGCTGGTAGCCCAAGCTCTAGTGAAGTGCCTGGCAAAGGATTCTATCATAAAACACTGGTTTCTAAGTTTATAGTTTCTAATTTGGCTGTGAAAGTGTGATTCTGGATGGAACTTGGCACTCAAATGCTCAGCTGGAGAGTAAACTTTTTATAATAAAAACACTGGTTTATTGAGTTTGCTATTTTAAGTTAGAAGAGTATTAACAAAGTTTTTACTAGTTTGGGCAGCATAGAGAGGTCCTGTACTGTTTTGAAAATTAAATGTTATGATTTCGGTAAGGGTAGAATACCTTCTGTGATCCAACATGATATTGTTTTAAAAGCAAAGCCCCATCAATGACTCTGTGCTTCAGGACACTGGGATTGTTCTTTCAGGAACACCAGACCTAGATCTCATCAACCGTTGGTGGCAGTTCTGAGCAGAAGGTGGTGATGGGGTCCTTATGACATGTAGAAGTAAAGAAAACTTTAAAATTCAGCCTATTCGGACTTGCTAATAGAATAGATAAAGTTTATCTAATCTGCATGCACTCCATTTGTAAGCCAAGCTATTTTCATGTACTTTAATGAGTCAATTTTTTTCTGCTTTTTAATCCTGTTAGCTTTGCAGTGGCTATGGCAGCCTGGGAAGAATGATCAGAACAGCAGCCAAGGAAGTCTTAGAACAAACAAAAAGAAAGATGTTGTGTGGTTACATGCTAGTCCCTGACTGCTAGACAGTAGATAGTTAGTCCCTGTCTGGGAATGTGAAGGTGAGAATTAGTCTCTCTACAGAGTTCCTGTCCAGGCTTGGATGTTTCAGAAAGGGCAGCTAAATACCTCTCGAGAGCGCAGGGAGCTACTGAAAGCTCATCAAGTACTGCAGATGTGTAAGCTTCACCTCCCTCACATTATGAATTCAGAGCTCATATGGATGGACACTGCTGACTCTAGAGTCCAAGTTTCCCTGTTTGAGCAGTCATCTGTAACTTTTCTTCAAAGGTGCTGAGCAGTGCTCATGCTTCCTTTTTCCAAAGACATTGACCTTAATGTTGCTGTGCCACTGCCTTTAGTATAGTGTGGTTTTGCAGTTCCCTGTTAGAAGAAGTGCTTTTTGGTGTCTTCTACAAGCTTCTTTAAGTATATAATCTCTGAAGACCTTTACATTTAAATTCAATCAAAATTTTACACTGGCAACAATCTTCTTGTTTCACTTCTTAGGGCTGTCCAGCAGCCATAGAGGATTTTTTTCCTGGAATAAATACATTTTAATGACCAGTCTAGTTTTGTCCAAGGTTGATTCATAACCATAAACCGCAAAAGGTTGCTTTGTTACTCATGGGTACTAGATGGGTAGCAAAAAAATCCATGCAATTCCAAAGGCAAGGTCTTAGATGTCACTGGATAAGATCATGGTTTGGAAACATTGACAGGCATTTCAAGATTTGTAGATGTACATGAGGAGGCTAGAAAGAAGATCAGACAGAGGACCATAATGGAAAGAATCTGTATCTCTTTCTGGATTTAAATTCTTGGCCTTTACTTCCTTATGGTCAGTGTCTTGTTTATCCTTTTGTAAGAATGGGCAGTTTCTGCCTTCCATTTGGTTAGAAGGAGTCAAAATGTCACTCAAGAAAGTTCAAAGTTAATGGTCACGAACTAGTTCCAGTGATCAGATGAGTTAAACACAAAAGGTATCTACACTTACACACCACACCTACATCAGTACCTGCACCTACATTTTTAGCTAAGATCAACAGTGCCACAGTTTTTCAAGCAAATCTCTTCACTGTGCTCACTCACCACGCTTTGGTTTCTATTGAGGAGCAGTTTTAGATGAGAGTAAACAGCAAGATGCTCTTCATCTGCTCATGGGAATGTGATCTGCAAAGACTCTAGCTCAGCCTAGATCAACTAAACCCTGATAGCATGAAATGTATTTTATTTAGTGTTCTTGATTCAGACAGATGACAATTTCACTTTTTGCATTCATTTATTTTAGGTGCTTCAGGATGAGCCTTTCTGCCAGAGGGTAGAAAAGGCACTTCTGCCTCTGCATGAGTGTTCTGCTGGAAAGGAGTCACTCTACTTTGTGGGTGCTCTGTGAGCATAGGTATAGACAGCCAAAACCCAAGGACAGGTGAGATCATGGTTGCCTGGTCCCCATCCTGAACATAGCTTTTGGGATTTTGCTAGGCCTTTCATCATCCTCACAATAAACTTCTCACAGTCCATAGTAGGATATAAAATGGCTTCCCTTGGCATGGACATCGAATGTAAAATATTCTCATTTTCTGAATTCTGTTGAATAGTTAAATCTTACTGTGGTAAACGTAAGTTAGAATTTTTTTATTTTCCTCATTTAAGTGTACAGTTTCAATAGCAGTAATTGCTAGACCATTGTCTATAAGCACTTGTCAGGTGTGCATAATCATCTCATAATGAGCAAACACACTACTACTACTACTGATAGTTCTGAAACACTGAGATCTTTTACTTCGTCAGCATCATAAAGGATTCTGACAGAGTACATTGTCCAGTGCTAGACTTCAAGAAAGATGTGGAGTCTTTGGAAGGAATGCAGCAAGAACAATCAGAGGTCTAAAAAATGTGATATACAAGTAAAGATTGAAAGCAGTGTTGTTACTTAAGCTGGAGAGGAGAAGGAAACAAACTCGTCTTTAAGGCTATAAAAGGTAAATGCAAAGATGAGCAGATAAAATTGTGTTTGTGGGAATAAACAAGAGGTAATGAGCTTAAGATGTGAATTCGAGTTAAATGCTGGGGGGAAAAAAGGCTTCAAATAGTGAGTATAGATATGCAGAACCTGCTTCTGCCTGGGGGGGCTGTGGGAACACTGAGAGATGTTAAGAACAGGTGAGACCAACTTGTCAAGAGTGACAAAGCCCTAGGACAGGAGTTTTCTTCTGCCTCTCTTTGTATGGGTCTATGACATGGGAGGAATCGGTTTTAACTTAGTTCTTCATGCAAACCTTTTTACTCTTCAGAGTCCAGACATCCTGCCGGTTCACAGCCCACAGCTTTCACTGTTCCTCTCATACCCACGCGTGTGAACAGCATCACTGCCACTCCATGAGTATGAGCATTGCCAAAATGCTCGTATATGAGCCTGTCTTCCACTGACATGCTGAAGAAATGTTCTGTTTTTCTATTTGGTTTAGTTGGCTCTGGTCTCCTCTTTCTGCTTAGCACAGTTTTGTCACTGTCTGTGAGAAGTCCTCTTCCTGACATGGCTTTGCTGGTTTTTTTCCCCCTGTTTTATCACCTTTCTATTTTGTTTCAAACCTCTGCTGAAAGTACGTTTGCTACATCATTTCTACATGAGTTTCTTTTCCAACTGTGTTTCCTAGATCTATAATTAGAATATTTAATTTTATAAATTATCGTATTATCATTTATATGAAATTTCAGTGCAAGCTATTTGACTTACATTATGCTGTGCATCATTGTTAGATAGCATTAGCAAAACGTTGTCAATGATATACCAAATCAGTGGCAAATTTGACTCTTGGTGTATAAAATTTGTTTAGGGTATCTTTGCCTGCAATGTGCGAGGAAGTTCGTAATCCTTTACAGACATTTTAATTCATTCCATAATATTCTCCCATGTGAGGATACGTATTATCAGTGATATAAAAGAGAAAGGTGTTTTTTGTTAGTGTGATTGAAAATCTGACTTTTATTACTGCTTCCATAGAAAGAATGAGAGAGCAGAACATACACTAAGCAATAGATCTATAAAAGAGCAAGGAAGTTTGCAGCATTCTTGGACATGCCTTTTCATTTCAGTGGGAAAAATAAAATAAAAATTTCCAGAAGGAGTTCTTTTGGTTTTCAATTCTCTCACCAACTTTTTCTTATGTATTATCAGATGTTTTTTACAGAATATGAAGAAGGTCATGCAAAAAAATACTTATTTACCCAGAAAGTAAATAATTCGCACTTGGATTTTCTAAAACACACAAAAAGAATTAAGTGCAGATCTTTCAAAATATGAGGGTGCCTAATTTCCATTGATTTTAATTCCCTCAAGGAGATTCAATGGGATTTTATGCCCTAAATTCCTTGAAAATATTTGTATACTCTGAATGGAATCGGCCCAAAGCACATTTATTCTTTATGATAGAGACAGATTGTTGTATTGTTTCTTGTTCATCCCCTCCAGTTTTTTAACGCTTCAACTGTTTTCCAAGTAGGATGGTTAAACAATGGTTAGAACAAAGACTATATAAAGTTCAATTTTCTTGGACTCATCTGAGTCTTTACTCCATTTTCTAAATGAAACCCAGTCCTGCTGCGCTAGGACTTACCTGAACAAGTTTCCATGAAGTAAGCTGGTATGTGAACATGCCCACATAGCTCCTCAATGCTAAGTGCCTAAGTGCATGGGAAACTTGGGATAAAGGAAGGAAAACAACTGGAAAATATCCTTCAGGGGAAAAAAAAGTAAAACCCCCTGACGAGCACTGTAAGAATACAGGATGATTGGCAGTTACAGTGGTGTAGATGATGTACTGTGGTCTATCTTACCTCACAAGGACTTGCTCCTGTGCGTATAGACTTTGTATAACAAAACCAACCAGAGCTGATGAGACCTAAAATGAGACCTTGTGAATGGCCCAGCCTTTTTGGTCTTTTGCTGAATTGTCAGGAGTGCCATATGTTTTTTTTATCATGTCACAGAAAGACCAGAAGCACATTTCTGGGGCCCTAGGCAAACTGATCCAGTGTGTGGCATTATTGCCCATGGCAGTAGGGTTGGAACTAGATGATCTTTAAGGCCTCTTCCAACCCAAACCATTCTATGACTCAATGCTTACCCACAAAATAATCTGCCTCTGCTTTTCACCCAAAAACCTTTTCTTAAAGCAAGTGTTAACACCTTCTTTTGGAAAATGATTTAACAAAGTTGTTAAATGCCAGGAAAAAGAAAAATGGAATTAATGAATAATCTTATCTTCCTATAATCCTATCAAAATGCTGCAGGTATACCTAGTAGATGTCCTAATATTGCTGTACAACAAAGCAATAGCAGGACCTGTGTTTGATCAACAAAACACCATGTGCTTTCACTTACTTCATTTGAGATAGTGGCCCTGTTAAAACAGCAATAAAGCTGCTATATTTCAGAGGAGCCATGCTGGAACAGGCTCCCCAGGGAAGTGGTCACAGCGCCAAGCCTGCCAGCGTTTGAGAAGTGTTTGGATGATACTCTCAGGCACATGGTGTGACTCTTGGTCCTGTGAAGGGATAAGGCTTGGAGTAGATGATCCTTGTGAGTCCCTTCCAACTCAGCATATTCTGTGATTCTATGATTCTGTGAAATCACAAACACAAGGTATGACCCCAGCCCACTAAAAAGAAGAGAACTGTTTCTGTTGCCCCATGGTAAAAATGAAACTGGTGTCCTTTTCTTCTCCTGGTCATTATATGGACAGGTAAAATATAAAGCACCTTCATAAAATCCACACCAGCATTAATGTTGGGATTTTCTAGAATAAGTAGGGTTTTTCTCCCAAGTGTTACATGTGTGATAGGTAGATAGAAAATAAAAAAAAATGTTTACTTCTTTGCTGTAAAAAACCTCAATGATCTTGAACATAGCAAATACAGAAAACTTGCTTTCTTCTCTAAAAGCCTTGTGAAGTACATGGGCTCTCCCAAGTTGGCACCCAGGTTCATTGGAGGCAGGCAGTAAATTGAATTGGCCAAACTAAGTCTTTCATGATTTCACTTTTGAGTTCAAGCCTTCCTAGGTGAAAGGCCAGTTCACGAAACCACTTTGTTGCCAGCCTCTTATCCTCTCTCCCTATTTAACAGCATGACTAGTTACCCTAACAATAAGGAGTCTGTTGAACTTTCAGTTCCTACCATTGCTGGAAAGACTGAAAGTACATAATCCTTTCTCTTCAGAAAAGTGGATCCCTTTCACTTTCTCTGCCATATGTCAGTACGTTTCCTTCAAACTTATGGATGTGTTGATTTTCTTACAGGCAGAGATGAGTTTAACAGGAGAACTTCACCTCAAAGTGTAGATGCAATTAGTTTATTTTGGCTAACAGCACAGAGAGTTTAAGACAAAACAGTAAATTAAAACTGGCAGGATTCCTTTAGGCACTCTGATGTTTTTCTTCTTTTTTTTTTTTATTTTTCTTTCTTTGTTTAACAGGAGGTGGCAGTTGTAACATTTGCAAAATAATAAGTACAATAGGTTGACATTGTGATATGATTACTTATGTAAGTGCTTAGACATACAAATACCTAAGCACTAATGTCATGATTGAGAGTCATGGCAGTTATTCCAGCCAAGTTAATAAAAGATCATTACTTTAACTATCTACACAGGACTGAACATGATGGGGAATCTGGGATATGAGAAGTCTAACAATAAAAAACACACTCAAAGTTTATTCTTAGTGTATTTGTGCACTAAGATTATTCTAACATGATTATTCTAACAAGAAATCAGAAATAATTCAGTGGGTAATTGATCTGTAGAGGTATTTAGAGATAAAATTATGTAAGAAAATTTTGCTTATCGTATCTATATATTTTTCCCCCTATTTTCTCTGGTGAGGAATCTAAACACAGTTAATTTAAACATGATTTCTCTCTAGTTTACACGCTCCTGGATCCTAACATAGAGATGTAAATAGCTGGGTGTGAACTTACCAGGTATTATATTCAGCTGACACAAACAACCCAACCAGATAGTTCTGTGCAGATAACAAACTCATTTCTGCATTGGTTAGGAATCAGGGCTCAGGTGATTGTTGTTCTTTAATGATTATTTATTTAAATTGGTCTAATTCAAATAGAGAGTTGGTCCCGGTCTCTGACTGGCTGGACAAAATTCACAGGTTAGACAAAACATTAGGGCAGGAGTTTGACCCCTTTCCCCATTTCACCTTGAACCTCCCAACCAGGACCAGGGTGCTCTGCTATCGTTCCTTCTTTTCATCCAGAAAAAACCTGCAATAACAAGTCTTGTGGAGTTATGCAAGGGCCAACAAATCTCAATCCTGGCAGGTAGGAGGGGAGGTAAATAACAAAGTGAATTTCAAAGCGATATCAGTGGGGATGCCTCACTGAATGGGCTTGCCTCCAACGTACCCATAGGAATTTTAGACTGTATCTCTCCAGGCTTTTCAGTACAAAGAAAGCAGCTGTCCCTAAGTTAACCAGGAACAACAGCCTCCAAAACATCTGCTAAAATTAGTATTTCCTACTGAAGTCTAGAACTCTGTCCTATACTGGTTTGAACATAAGCCCTCCACAAGCCTCTCATTGAACTGGACACCCAAACACTGCACCAGCGAGGTTTCCAATGGAATGTAAGGATAGCATATATGAGACAGACTGCAATGCCACCCGATGTCACTGCAAGCGTTTCCAACCTCCTTCCAAAAGGAAGATCAGAGTCTAGATAGAGCAGCACCAAGATTGAAACTGGGACCCCATTTTTGAAAAACCACCGTTGCCAGAAAAGGATCTAATGCATCCCAGAAGGATGCCTATACTGTAGCTTGAAGACACATACACATTCCTGGAGCCTTCCTTCCAGAACCCATCTCCTCCTTCTCTGCATCACCACTGAAAGCTGTGGTCAGATTGGTTGATTGATCCATATAAAAAACCAACCATTCCCAAAAGACAGAAAACATTAGTTTTCACCAGTCTTACAAACATATGTTCGGTTCCCAATGCTGATGTACAAGCAGCAGTGGAAAGTTGAATGCAAAGAGAAACATGGAACCTTCCATATCAGCAGCAGCACAGTCTGAAGTCAGCATAACGCTCTTGTGAAACCTCATCCTGTGTGCCAATTGCTGAAATTCACACAAGGAAGACACTGCATGTACTCAGGGAGGGTAATGCTGAGCTGGAGTTAAAATTGTCATGAAGTTAAATTCTCCAGTGAGGTAGAAACACCACTGCCACCAGCTCACAAAGCTGCTTGCCAGTCTCAGCAGCCCTGCTGATCACTGTTTCACAGCTGCTGTGGTGAGAGGAAGGGAGCCTTACCTCTTTTGCTCTGCAGCCAACAAGTAGTATTTCAAAATCAGATGGACTTGACATAGATCTGTCTTCACTGGCAGTTGGTTTGCATACTGTGTTTACTTATGACAATCATAAGTATCAGAGAAAGTTGTTTGAAGCTGGTCTATCAGTAATTATCAATGTCTAAGGCCATCAGAGAGTAGATTATAATAGGCTTTCTCAGTCAATGGGATCCTGCCTGGAGCATCAATAAGACATGATTGGAGCCTAAAGCTTTCCTTTTACCTCTGGAAACAAAGAAGGAAAATCCATGTATGCCTTATGTGTCCATCTCAGTCCTAACCAGAATTTCTCTCACCCTGCAGACTGGCAGGAGACGTTCCACTGCAGTAGGATCGCTAGCCAGCAGAGGCAGTGGTGGCACAGGTAAAAGGTCCAGGAAGACTACTTTCCTTCACTCCTTGCACTCTCACTCTGCTAGCTCATGAGTCTCTGGAGACCGGTTGGTTTTGAGACTAAATATGCAAGAACAGATGGGAACAAGGGGGGTGAAGCTGCCCTAATATTATTCTTCACCTTCCTCACAAACAGATCTCCAAAACTCCAGGTCACATTGTAGTCACACCCAAACTTGTGATATGCAGCTTCCCACAATTCTCTCCCCATGAACTCCCCAAGGCTCTTCAAAGTCATCTGATTCATGAGCACTTCTGAGCTTCTGGCTCCTCCTGACTCTCCTAGACACCTTTCCAGGATTAAAAAAAGCACAGTAGAGAGGAACATACTTATCCACAGAATTGAAACCTGTTGCAGGAAAATTGCTATAGCTTCATATATCTTGATGTTTGAGTTTCATTAATAGCCTCTGTGTCCAAAGAATTCAACCAGATCCCCACTAAGCTGGCAAATTTCTGTGGAGAAATCCCTGGCACCACGTTTGTTTATCTTAGTCAACAATTTGTCTCATTGTCTCTGTCATTGATAAAACCACAAATAGTGTGCCAAGATCATTTGCCTCAATAAAAATGACAACAAATTTAAGAAGCACAGATATGTAAGCTGCACTACAATCTTTATCAGTGACACCCCAAACCAAACTGGAACCATTAGCTTTCAAGGACAGACTATTAAAATAGGTTCTCCACTTCCACCAGATAAACGTGTCCGTAACACACATTTGTGTCCATGAAGAAATCACTTTGATCTTGAACGCAACCTTTCAAAAAATTAGGAAATAGGAAAAAAATTGCTATTCATTCATATAGGACATTAAGATAGTGTAAACAAAGGTACAAAGTTGAAGTTTCTGAAACTAACACATAGGTGCTCAAGTGAAATGACTTGATTTCACTGCTGTTTAGTCCTTCACCTTCAATGTGAAACTCCACAGGAGGTGCTTCTAGAAAATGAATGAAGGTATCCACAGGAGGGTTTAGTGCAAAGTAGTTTATGTGCATTAATCTTACAACCCCAAATAATTCAAGACACTTTTCTCAACTGTCTCCAGGTAGACAAAGCTCATGTATTTACTCTTGATTGAAGTTACAGCTGTCCTTCTTGTCTCTCTCAGGTGTGGCTCAACACAGTAATTATCCCAGTGCCTGTATCTTGCACCAGCCATGGAGCAATGGCCAGGGGCTGAGACAGAGCACCTGATCAGCTGCTCCAGAGAGACAAAGTGCGCCGTCGCCTAACTTTTCTACCAATGTTCTCTTCATAGTAGTTTGCAGACGATGATGGTCTTTATTTATGTTGAATAATGTTTAGTTCTTGAAAATAATTGTCATATGCTATGTCAATTACGTAAAAGTACTACTTCTACATCTCTGATGGCACTCACTTGTCTCTTACATCTTAGGCTACTCTGAGTTACACTCCTTGTGTTGTGGGTTGGATGAAATGTCAACGAAGCTGCAGGTGTAACCACTACCTTCTTTTAACACAACTGTAAGGAACAATTAATCTGCTTTATGAAATAAGAGCAACCTCCTCCTCAAACAAAAACACGTGGTACTGTTCAAACCCGTGGTACGCACATGGACTGCACAGGATGAATGGTGCAGGAGAGGGGTTTGGCTGCCTATTGTTTTAAATGGAGCAGGATGTGTATGCATGTCTCTGTGTGTGTGGAAGAGGAAAAGAAAGGCCCAGCAAGAATAAATACAGAAAAGCGAGGTAGAGCCCAAACAAATGCTAAGACTGTGTCCATCAGAAAAAAAACTAGAAAGGAAGTCTTTGAGCTGAATACTTGAATCTTCCTGAGCTCAGGGAACTGAGACTTCATAAATTTTTTGTAAATAAATAGATTTTATCAGAGAGATCTGATTCCATTTGAAATTTCTCTTTCTAAAGGAAAAAAAAAAATCACAAGATCCTGAACTTCAATTAACTGTTCAGGTCAAAAGGTATGAGACAAATCCCTACTGACCTGAAATCAGGAGAGTTGCACAAGATATAAGCCAGGCTAGAATTTGCCTCCCATGTTCAATATTCATTTCTCCCCGCCTCTAACATGAACACATAAACGTATGGAGAAAAAAAGAAAGGGATAAGGACTGGAAAGAGAACATGTAAATCTTATAATTCCTCATATGTGCTCAGTACAAAAGTATAATTTAATAATGCTTATTTCTTGACATAGTCATTAGATTTTTTCCTTTATTAAAATGAAATAACAGCGATAAGCAATAATTCAAGGGTTTTGATTTGATGACACAGGCTATACAATTTTGGTTATATGGATTCTTGTGCTATTCATAAGCCTGTTTAGCTGTGCTCTCGTGTTGTAGAAGGATTGAATTATAGCTTTGCAGTAGATTAGATTTCTTTGTATTATTCTATTTATAAATATCTGGTTGCTCTATTATACATTTTCTTCATACTATCTTGTAAACTGATTTGGATATGTCTCCTTTTCTACTGTGTGCCTAAGTGCCCACCACAGTATGGATTTAAAAGCAAAATTAAATACCCTATATCCTAGGCTTAGGAGATCATTAGTGCTCTGTTCCTGCATTGTAATTCTGCCTACAGTTCTACCTACTTCAGCTTATACAGAAAATGCAATTAGAAACATAGATTGTTGGGAAATAGGAATTATTTTCTATGATTAATAATAATAAAAGTTTGCCCATTTCTGGCCCTGTTTGCCAGGTTTCAGCTTGGCTGACAAGAGCTTTTGATGACACTCTTATGTTTTTAATACAATACGCTGTGTAATATAAAAGTATGTTCTCAGCTCAGTTGGCATCTTTGTTTGCTTTGGGGCTCCGTGCCTTTGGGTCCTAAAATATAAGATGTATAATCCTTGCATTTGTTCTGTAACTTGAAACAACTAACATGCTATGATTTCCTAAGACAGACCTAATAGTGAGGGAAAATACTGAGTATTTTACCCAGCAATAAAATGTTCTTTAAGTGATAACGCATCCTAGCGTAAAGCAGATTCTAATATGGGTCTTCTCTTACACTGTATTTGTTAAATTTGGTATTCATGAAAGTAGGACTCAAAAAATGGACTAATTCCAAGTATGGTGTGGGCAGGTACTGTGCAAGCTTGCCCTCCCAGCTTATCCCAGTCCCCCTTCATCTCAGTTTAGTGTTTTTGCAAACTATTTCTCCCAACAGCAGAAACGTGGTGTTTTTATTGTGTGGACAAATATTTGCTGAGTACTGAGATGAAACCTCCACAATTCTTTTCCCTGTACAGGGACTGAATTGGGTTTTTTTCAGGTAAGAAGCTAGTGCTCTGATACAGCTGAACAGAGGGTGAAGAAGTAAAGCATCAGACCTTGTTGCCACTTTTACTCTCATCTGCACCTAGGAAATACACATTTTACTCCATTTCTGAAGAATCTGGCAAAATACATTTGTTAACAGTGATCGAGTTTAAACAAAGGCTTAACAGGGATATAGCTGGTATTCTTAACCTATGTCGGGGACTCAGTTAAATGGGAATGACCATTTGCAATCATCTACCTGGAAATTAAATACGAATCCCATGATCTGTGAATTCACATGCCCACCTGTATTCCTCCAAATAGCCTTTCAAACTAACTTTGGAAACATTTTGTCTATATTTATAATAAAAATGTAAATGAAAGAATCAAAACCCAGTAGCTTTACTTCATAGTACTTCACTTGAAGCATACAGGCAGAGAGTAAACACTGGAGAAAAAAAAGTATTAGTAGCTCTAGGAAGCATAGAGTGTTTAATATCCAGATTAAATACTGGTGGAGTATTTCTGTCAGTCTATCACCTGCTGTTGTAAAAGACTCCTGTCACATGTCTCCTGACCAATTATGTCTGCAGTAGCTTGGGAAGAATCCTCTATCCGGCTGCTCACGGTGCTGTGGGCTATGAACAGGAGACTGCTCTGAATTATTCTCAGGATAAACCCTTTATGGGTTTTAAAAACAATTAACTTATCTATTTTCTACTAGTCCAAAAGCTTTATGGGTAGCACAAATGTAAATTTATTTTAACCTCAAATCCAATGTATAATTTTTGTGGAACTAGAAGTAGGGAACCAGTGTGATTGGAAGATACATTTCAATTAATTCTTCCTCCGATGCTTTATCTCCCCGGCATCAGAACCTTTTATAGTGTTAAAATTAACAATTATGCAGCTGATGGCTGGCTGAAACCACAGGGGATCTGGAAAGGGCCTCAGATAACACAACATGTATAAATCATTCAGGAGAACAATTCATGAAAGAAAAGTTATCTGTGTTTTGGATGACATTGGAAGAACTAAATAGGAGTCAATTTGAGGAAGGGACATTTTGCTCCATTGTCCGGCCTGCCTTTTTTTTCCTTTTTTTTTTATTGTGTTGTAATATACATTTTCAAAATTAATTAACCATTAACAGCAAGATAAATGTTTTTTCTTGTGTAAGGGAAATGCCGGCCTCGGCGGTGAAAGATTATTTCACATCAGCAGCACTCTTCAAGAAAGCTGTTGCCAGATAAGGTGGTGACTGTACTTTGAAGAGGAACAATGAGAAGTGACAGACAAGACCGTGTTTACCAAACTGAATAGGGACTCGCAGGTTTCCACTCACTGCTCAGTTACCTAAGCCCAGGGAATCAAGGCTGGAGTGCTGTTTCACCAACCCGGATCAGTAACAAAGTAGTAACTACTTCAGAATAACATGCCATGAAATCTTACTCCAGGTGGTAATGAATAACATTTTCTTAATTTAATTTTTATGAAATGTTTGAAAAATTGTTTTGTTGGAACAGCTTTTATGTTTATGCATTTGGCAGCTGTGGAGGAGTTTTGTCCTGTGCTTTTTTTACAATGTTCAGACTTTTGATTACAGGTTGGGGTGTGAACACAGCATGACTTGAATGTGAAATCCTTCTGCTTCAACCAGGCCAGAAATGTAGAAATAGGAAGAAGATGTTCTTGTTCTGCAACTTAGACAAGATCTAAATTTGGCAGCTGTGCTGTACACAGAATGGCATGGGACTCGTGTGTGTGCAGTGCTACAAACCACAGCCCTGAAGGTAACTAACTCCTTAAGCATCGTACCAGCCCACCTCATTCAGAAAAGGCCACTGGAAGTAGGAATCTTCTTTAATTTTTGTCTCTAATGGTGAAGAATTGGCAGAGTTGGTACCTTGCGTATTGTGTAGGACAAGATGCTCTCACCAAATTGCTTGTGACCTTCAATAAAGTGCTCAATTTTATTACTTTTATGCTGTGTTCATGATGCTACAGTTCTGAGCCCAAATATTTGTAGACCTGAGGTCTCGAACAATCCCACTGTCTGTTTACAGTATCTGCAGTTTCTTTTTCAATGGGAACAGATGTGCAGATCAGCACTGCCAGGTGCTGATCCTAACAAGTTCGGCAGGAAAGAGG
This sequence comes from Corapipo altera, assembly GCF_003945725.1. Taxonomy (NCBI): domain Eukaryota; kingdom Metazoa; phylum Chordata; class Aves; order Passeriformes; family Pipridae; genus Corapipo; species Corapipo altera. The sequence continues at coordinate 41,577,872 of NW_020884872.1, read as the reverse complement.
TACAAGAACAGAACATGCATGTTTTGTGTGTATATATATATATATATATATATACACACAATGGGATTCTTTCTTCATTCTGTCACAGATTTATATCAAGTGCATCTATGTTAGAGAACAACCTTAAGCAAAATTTGTGACACACAAATGACAAATAATCAGAGTATATTTATACATGTACATGTATGTATGAAATGTAAACACTATATAAAAGGGCTACTAGATACACTATTTATTTTAACATACATATATGAAACTGGGAGTGTAATTTTTTAGTGTGTGTGGAATCAGCTGTTATTTATCTATTAATATTTTTTACAATGCATATGATTTTTATTTTTCTCATCTGCAGTTATTTTCACATTCAAGCTCTTTACATCTCCAGGTTCTAGCTACAGTATTAATTGGATGAGGGAACATAAGAGATTTCTAATTTTTATTACATGGAAGTTTGTATCCATGAATGCATTTTACAACAACTTATAAGGATCTTTTTTCCATTCAAATTCAAATCCATCAATACAAATGTTATTGAACACAGATGCAGAAAACATTTGGCTCAAATCACAGGCTTTTGTTAACTGTCAAAAAAACATTTCCTAATATGTGGGGGAAGAAACCTTTGCGCTAATTTTGACATATGTGTAGTGGCTGCAGAGTACATTTTCTCTTAATGACAATCGGTATGTTAGATTTGTCTAGTGGCATTACAGAAGTAATACAGATCTTTGTTATGTGTATTATGCAGATGATCTTTAAAGAGATCTTGAAAAATGTACCTTATCAGTTATATTAAGTAATGATGCATTAATAGTGCCAAATAGGGCGCACACACGCGCACACACACACATATGTATGTGCAACATTTGGCAAAGTCCCTTTGCCTCCTGATGGCCCACAAAAGCGGCAGGTTGAGATTCTTCGTTGTGTCTACCTGTGTCAGAAGTAAAGGGCAGATCAGGGCTGAGCTCACCAGGCTTTACCCCAAAAAAAATTTCTTCTGTGCTTGGGGAAGTTTTTTAGTACCTCTGATTTATTTTGCTCTGTTCAGGATATCTGGTTCTATTTTTTTTCCTTGCATACATCACGAAACTGAGCTTTGAAGGGGCATTTCTTGGCTTTGATTTATGTAATTAAATTTCATACGTGGTGAAATTAGTTTTGCCTTTTTTTTGGTTGGTTTGTGGATTTTTTTGGTTTTTTGGGTTTTTTTTTTGCTCAGCAGTCCTGGAAATGGTAACATAGTCCTTGATCATGTAGAGTTAAAGAAATGCACTTTGACAGATAAGGCCACTGGCAGTAGAATTCTTGTTGAGGCATTTAAACCAGTAAATCGCTTCCAACCTTGCCCTTTTCCTCTGCTAGAAATAAGTGCGTATGAGTAGGGATGGTTGAAGCTGAACATGTGTCAGCTTCTCATCTTTGGCAGTTTCAAGACCAGTGTTTTAACATAAAGTTTAACTGGTGGATATTCATCACTCTAGGTCGAGCTGAAGTTGACACAATTGCTTTCAGTGTCTTCTTGGTAGATGGAAACCACAACCCAAAGTATGGGCAAATTGCTGGCACCATTGCTAAATACTAGACAAACTGTCCATCACAGCCCTAAGGTTTCTTGAAGTGCAATCCTTGCTGTCCTCTCTTCAGCAACAGACAACGCTTAGAGCTTTCTGTCTAGTTTCGTCACTATAAACTGTGATGATAAAGAGTATTCATCTAGTTTCGTAAGGAATTATTAAGAAACACAGGCAAAAATCCATCGCTCGTAAGGCTCGTAACCACAAAGCCACAGGGTGATGCTGTATTCGGGGTTTCTCTGAGTGAATTTTGTCATGTTCTTGGTGCTGGTGGTTTTCTACACAAGAGAAGGAAAGTGTGAAATTAGCCCACAGTTTTTGCATACTAGCAGAATAAACCATATCTGTAGCAAGTATCTTTAGAAACCAGAATGCATATCCAGAGCGCTCAGAGCAAGAACTGTTAGTTTACTTGCTAGTATCCCACCCACTCCCATGACACTTGTATTCCTACTGGAAAGTGGCCCAGCTTCAAAAGGAAGGATTGTGCTTAAATAATGTGAAGCACATTACTCTAAATAGCACTGGAGTCAAACACAATGTGTGCTACTGGGTAATTCAACTTTTGATATGTGTCTTCTTTTTGAACACAGTTCACATAGAGATAGTGAAATTTAACTTAACTAACTAATATGATTTCTTCCATCATTTTCAAACATCTTCCCCAAATCAGGAGACTTTCAAAGACTAGGTTAGATTTTCATGAGTTGGCATTCTCCAACTAAAGCAAGAAAAGTCCTGACCGTTTCTGATGAGAAAATTTCCTTTTTTAACACATGTGCGAGGCTCTGTCCTCATGATATTGCAATGACATAGTGGTGGGAACAGACTGCCTCTGCCTCTGCATTGTCACAGAGAATGTGCCCCACTGCAGTTGGATCACTAAGCCGGTGAAGTAAACAGGTGTGTTGATTGGTGTGTATTAGTTGCATGGTATTAAAGCTGTAAAATCCCATAAGAAGAAAAAGCATTTGTATGATGTCTTCTTAGAGAAAGTAATGCTATAAATCATGCCATAAAGAGAAGAAAAACCTTCTAATTGCATGCTTTATCTTCAAAAGTGATGAATTTCAGAACAATCTGCATATCAGGTACCTTGTCAGTGTTTAGTGCTAAAAGGCTTCTGTTGACATATATCCAGCTTCTGTTACCTGCTTTTGACACACCATGTAGTTATTTTCTTTTTAATCTCTGAAGAACAGAAATATTGTGAGCTCTTTGCTGGTGCCAGTATGGATAGAAGCCATCCCTAAAGAGAGGTATATTGCAATTGGCAAGATATAAATCACATACTGTATAAATATAGAGGTGTTTGTATGTCAGGATGTTGGCAAGTGGTTTGTGGGAAAAACTACTCTGTTGGATGCTGAAAGCATCTTTCAGATCTGCCATTTACAACTCCTCTTTTCTTGCTGCTTTTTTGCACGTCTTCGAATTGTCATTAGGGGTATATATGATTGCCTGTCCAGATGTTGCATAGAAGTACCTTGAGAGAGAGAGAAAGGGGAGTTCTTGCCATGTTTCTAGTGAGAATGATGTTGTTAGACATTTGTTTCAGGGTTTGTTTTGGTTTTGTGTTTGTTTTTTTTTCTACAGTCACACTCTTGGTTCACTAATGTCAGCATTGTTTATTTGTACAGGAGCTTTGTTCTCTACCAACACTGTGGCTTGCAACTGCCTTGCTATCTCTTTGAAGCACAGTAGTTATCCCTTTCCAAACATCAGCTTCAAATTGCTGTTCCTTGGCCTTCTGTTTGACATGAGGATCATTCCTGCTGTGCAATCCACAGTGGTCCTATGGAAAGCTCCAGATAGCTTCACCTTCTTCAAGAATCCTTCATCCTTCCTACTTGAGAGTGCAGTTGACAGAGGCAGCCAACAGGCGCAGCACTTTGGACAGTCCCTTGTACAGAACAGTACAGGAAACAGAGCCAGAAATGATTCTTGGTAGTAGTGGTACCTCAGGGCATGGTCCTCAGCACCTGCTGGAACAGTTACCCGAGTATATCAGGGGCCTCAACCCAGGCTGAGCTCCCAAAGGAGGACACAGCTCCCTCGTCTGGGGCTGACAGAGTGCCAGGGACTCCTCACTGAGGCTGGGGCAGCAGGAGGTGAACTCCCTCCCTGCCCTTTTGATGTAGGGACAGGTGGAGGGTCTGTGTCGTCAAGTGAAGGAGCTGCAGTAGATTAGCAATTTGGGCAGAATCTGAGATAATGAAAGCAAGAAGCTCTGATATTCTTTCTGGGAAATTAGTGTGACATGGTGCCTGTTTCAAGTGCTTGTGCAGCATGGGGAGCAAACAGCAGGAATTTGAGGTCTGTGTGCAGTTGCAGGACTATGACCTCTTTGGGGTCACAGAGAGACATGGTCGGATATCTCACACAACTGTAGTGATGCAATGAATGGATATGTGCTCTTTGGGAGGACAAGAAAAAAAGCCAAAGAGAGGAAGTTGCCTGTTATTTCAGAGAGCAGTAGGAGTGCACAGAGTATTGCCTGGGGATGGATGGTGAGCCGTCCTAATGGGTAGCTTATCAGTCATGACTACGTAGCAATCAAGATGAGTTTCACTGTGATGAGTGTCTGTTACAGACCACCTGAAGAGGAAGGAGAAATAGATGAGATGCCTTTTTCAGATAATTGGAAGAAGACTCACTTTTCACAGAATGACCAGACGCCTCATGGTGTTCAACAAAGAGGAGATGCAAAGTCCTGCACCTGGGAAGAAACAGCCTCATGCTCCAGGGACAAGCTGGAAAACAGCTTTGCAGAAAAAGACCTGGGAGTCCTGGTGGTCACCTGGCTGAGATGGAGTTCATTTCTTCATAGCAGCCCTCACAGTGCTGTGCTTTGCATTGGTAGCCAGAAAGGTTTTGATAACACACCGGTGTTTTGGCTACTGCTGAGCAGGGCTGGCAAAGCATCAGCACTGTCTCTCAGCATTCCTCCCCACCTCCCAGAGGAAGGCAAAATCCTGGGAGGAGACACAAACAGGCCAGCTGACCCAAAATAACCAAAGAGATATTCCATACCATATGAGGTCAGCTCAGATATAAAAGCTAAGGAAAGGAGGAAGAAGGGGGGCATTCATTGTTTACAATGTTGTTGGCCAAGAAACCACTACACATGCTGAAGCCCTGCCTCCCGGGACGTGGCTGAACATTGCTGCTGATGGGAAGTAGAGAATAAACCTTGTTATTTTCCTTTTTGCTTGTGCCCATGAAAACTTTTGCTTTTGCTTTATTAAACCATCTTATCTCAACCTATGAGTCATTGTCCATCTTATTCTCTTTCTACTGTCCAGCTGTGAAGGGGAGTGATAGAGCAGCTTGGTGGGCACCTGGCCTCCAGTCAAGGTCAACACACTACAGCCATGTATCCTTGAGGCAAAGAAGGCTAGCAGCATCATCCTAGCAGGAAAACATCACTAGCAGGTTGAGTGAGATCCTTCCTATACTCAGCATGGGAGAGACACATCTGGAGTCCTGTTTCTAGTTCTGGGCTCCCCAGTGTGAGAGACATGGACATACTGAAGAGAGTCCAGCAAAGGCCACGAGAATAATTAAAAGCCTGGGGCATCCATCCTATGAGCAAAGGTTGAGAGAGCTGGGACTGTTCAGCCTGGAGAAGAGAAGCCTCAGGGAAAATCTTATGAATGTACATAAATACCTGAAGGTGGGTGGAGCGAGGCTCTTCTCAGAGGTGTCCAGTGAGAGGACAAGAGTCAATGGGCACATTCTGAAATACAGGCAATGTAACAGGCTTTTGCACTGTGAAGGTGGTCAGACACTGGAACAAGTTTCGCAGAGAGGTTTAATCTCCAGCTTTGGACATACTCAAAACTCGACTGAATAGTGTCCTGAGCAACCTGCTGTAAGTGACCCTGCATGATCGGGAGAGTTGGATTAGACAATCTCCAAAGGTGTCTTCCCACCTCAGCTGTGCTGTGATTATCTTATAAATCTTCTTGCACTCCTTTTTCCTTTGCATTGGAAAAAAGGCTGAAAAGATAGAAAGGTAGAAAGATGAAACCGTGCATTGATCAAGTTTGTGCTTTTTCAGAAGTGTACATATATAGTGTAGATTTTATGCACATTACCTGCTGGAATCAACAGGAAATTTGAAATAAATGGAGGAGATACCCAGGGGAAGCTATCTCTCTCATATGTCTCAAACAAGGGATGCCAGTAGCTTTGATTTAGTAGTTAAATATCCAGACAACATAGACTGTGCCAGTAAATCAATAGTAGTTCTCCATTTGTGACATAATTTCCTTTTTTTTTTTTTTTAAAGGCAGTATTTTATGACTTGATCTTCATTACATGTAAGGTCAATGGACACATTTCCCAGAACTCTGGTCACAGGTAGCTGGGAGTCTCCAGCTGGGGAATTGAAGACTTCCAGCCTAAATCTGTGAGCTTTGGGAAGGAAAAGACTATAAGCACGGCAGGTTGGAGTTCAGCCACCAGTTACTGTTGGGATCTGATATCTTACAAATCTGTAGGCAGATCCATAAGCCTAGACCATCTTGTGGAACAGATCAAGGACTGGGGAGGATCATAGAATTTGTGTGTGTGAGAATCTTGATGCAAGAGACTGCCTGGCCATATATACTTAGAATAATCATGCTAAAGAGTGAAATACTTTCTCATCACATGTTATCTCAGATCAAATTTATGAGAGGATTGATTTGTTCTGAAGCTACAACATATACAATAATTTACAATGGTAAAGTATTGAATAAACATTACACTGTCACCTCTTTTCTTATTTGTCCTGAACAGTACCAGAATCAGTTATAATTCCTGAGAATGAATTCTTACTATTAGTTATCTGACCTGGATATGAATCAATAACCTAGAGCTGGAAAACCATGCATATAATTATACCACTTCCCCTCTTAAACTTGTTTTATTATGATAACTGTAACCAACTGTTTTATGAAAAACTACTTCTATACTGCATCTATAATCTATTCTAAAATCAGAATTAACAAATAGGACATGTACCATTTCCAGAGAATAATTACTAATGAAATGTATTCCTTTTGATATTTCATCCATTGTCCCCCAAAAGACAGAAATTTCAATCCTCTCATATAGTTTTTCTACATTATTTGAAGTTTATGATCTATTCCTAAGGAATAAAAGTACAATATTATCTTGCAGAACTGAGTTGTAGTGACAAAATTAATATCAGTCTAAATTACCTATGCAACAACATGATAGAAACAGAGAAATAGGATATAGTAGGAAACCAGTTCCATTTCCATTAAAAATAAAAGCTCTATTAATAAGCTGCTGGTGTGATGTAACCATTTTAGGGTTAATGGTGGTTTTCTATCATGAAGGATTTTGCAAGTGTTAAAGTTATCAGTGTCCCCATGTATGCCTTAGCTCAGCAAAGCAGTTAAGCATGTGCTTAAGTCTTATTCTGTAATCTCTTTCTCTAACCATAAATCCTGCTTCATTGGCTTCTGCACTTTTTATAGCTTGCTGAGGGAAATTCATGCTACCTGTTTGGCAACATAACAGTAGCATGACAGACCAGTGCATGTCTGCACCATGTTTAGGATTTTATTAGAGAATACCTCTGGAAATGGGAGGAAAATGTAGTAACAGAGATAATCACTTCATTCTTTTCATTTTGATTAATGTAAAAAATTTTGACATGCAAATGGTGTGTTGCTAATTACAGAGTCTATTGAGGTATTGATGCTGATTCTTCAGTTATTTTCATTATTATTTAGCCTTTATTTATCAACCCTGCAGGATGCAGAAAGCTACACAGGAGCCCTAAATCCTTGCAGTCTGAAAGGCAGATGGATGTCCTAAGAAATTCAAAGTTAGGGGATAAACAGAGTGAACAAGAAAAAAACAGGTTGATTTGGTGAGCACAGTTGTTTCAGGTTTTTTCCTCTCTTTTGGGTGTTAACCATCCCAGTGGCTGTACATTTTTGTATGTTTTCACCTTTTGTACATTGATGTCAGTCATTTTTGCATGTCAACCGTGTGCAAGTAGATAATGCAAGTCTTATAGAAAGGGGACTTATTCTTATGTACTTTACACATCAAAATGATTGACAGCACTATGGATGTACTGGTGCTGTAAATAGGAGATGCAGGTCCTGACTCCAAGCCTTTTACAAATTTTCACATCATATAGGCCTAGGTGATTTAGAAATGTTCAAAACTTTGCTGGGCAATGCTCTGCACAACTCAGTCTACCTGTGAAGTTAGCCAGGCTTTGAGCAGGATTAGATGGTCCAGATGACTTTGTAATTTTTTCATGATGCTTTAATATTAAAAAAAAAAAAAATTGACAGTGAATAAGATTCTCCAATAAGACATCATTACTTGTTTCATTTTATTCAGCATAATAATGCTAATTATTAAGTCAATACGTGTACACCAACATGTTAAAGAAATGTAATGAAGAGAGAAAAAAGTCTTCATGGAAGTATTAATGCTATCTTTTAAGGTGGCTAATGAGAAAATCCTCTTAGACAAGACCAGCTGAATTATGGAATATAATTTTTGTAAGAAATGCTGACGTCTGAGAATTTGTTATTGTTTCAGTTCTGGGTGGAATTAAATGTTTCTGATATGCCACACAAATACCAGTTTTGAAAAAAGGCTGAATTTAAGCAATATTTAATTTCATAATTCTCCCATTCTGTTTCAGATTTTATTCTCTGTTTTCAACTATAGAATATATGGATAGTATATACTTATACAGGGCAGGGCTGATTCTTGTGAGAGGATGTGCAGTGCCCCTTTTCCTTTTCCTTGCAGCCTAGGGGTTGGAGCATTGCCCATAATACAGAAGAGCTGGATCGTACATCTGCTGTACCCGCACTTGCTTTGGAGTGAGCCCTTTCAGTATCAGAACACAATGTCCAGGGCAGCAGCTGGCAGCAGCACTGTTATTAATTACACTCAGGGACATGGTGTGCAGACTAGGTTGGGACTAACTTTTGGGGTTTCACTTAGGATGCAGGTTGACTGCCACTGAATGAGAGATTTTTAAGAAATTAGCCTTAGCCGAGAAGCAAATGGAGAGGAAAGCCAGTGGTAAAGCCCAAACTGGTATTATTCAAGAGACAAAAAGAGCCATTAAAATCTTGAATAACGGTTTAAAAAATTAATGGAATACTGCAGTAAAGAAGCAAGAGATGCAACTGTGAAAAAACTCTAGCTTTGGTAATTAACAATATCTGGGCATTCAAAACTAATCTAGAAGTAAAATGAGAGGAGAGAATATAACCAGAATTAGTTCTATGTAAATGGATGTATGTGTGAACAAAATGAAAGGAGGATCCCCAAGAGTCCATGAGAATTTTTTTGTTGAGAGAAAACTGCAACAGTAAGACTTGAAAGAGCTGGCTGTCTCTACAAAAGAAATATAACAGAGAAAAGATGGTACTGTCTCTACTGAAAAACCATTTGTGTGCTCTGCAGTAAGTTCTTCAAAGGGGCAAAGAACCTATGTTCAGGCAGAAGATCCAGACAATGTTACAGAGAGAGAAAACAGTTATCTTACTTAGGTTTGCCATAGGGGAAGTATGTATTTTTTCTGAGGAATGACTGAGCCAAAGAACCTGGCAGAGACCTCCTCCACTCATTGCCTGAATTTTAGCTTGGTCAACATTACACAATATGAAGCACTGAAGAACATAACAACCAGCTTCAACTAGCTCCTACTCCACCTTCCTGGAGATAAAATTCCCTCACTTTCCCAGTTAAGCATAAATCCATCAGAAAATAGCAATAAACATCAGAATCCAAAATACTTATGACAAGTCTATTAAATAGCTCATGAAGTGAGTCTCTTCAACATCTTCCCTATGTTACTGAACAGTAGAAAGGTTATCTGTCCCAAAATTTTTATGTTTAGGAATCAGAGGTATCAAGATGATGCAGCTGTTTCCAATTTTGGACTTGTCTGGGAAAAATTCGCAGTTCAGCACCCCACAACGTCTCTGAATTCCACTGACATTAGGATACCTGATCTGACCTCAGGGCTTATAATGTGTTTGAGCATAAATAATTCCACTGTCATTCTCATGAAGAGTCCCAGGACCATCAACCTGACTGACTTTATTTTGTTTCATTTTTCCCCTTCTGTATCTGCAGTCAGATATGTGCTCTGAAGCTGCTTTATTTTAATTTTTCTACTAACTTCAGGTATTCCCAGAAGACAGGCACATCTTTTCTTGTGCTGCCCCGGTGCCTAACAGTCCAAAATGCAGAACAGAGTATGATCCCGTCATTTTATTTCTTTCATGAGATGTGCTGTTTTCAGATGTTTGTTAGGTTTGAGACAGGTGGCACCAGCAGTTGCATGTCTAAACCTGAACTTCACTGCAAGTTACTTGTACTTATGGATGCTAAGTTTTGACAGTTTTTAGAGGTCATTCTTACATTGATAATAAGGGCTGTGTCTGTGTGGCTGGTCTTAATAAATTCATGTCATTAATTAAGATTAATTAATTAACTTTCAACTAAAACAGAAACATTCAGGGGTTTTGTGTGTAAAAAATTAGGTTTTTAAGCATAGACTTTCCTACCTTTTTATCAGACGTCATAAAGATTATGGCTGAACAATTAAATATCTTCTCATTGATATTTAATTTGCAAGTGATACACTTGTACCTGCAAAAATAATCTCTGTCATAATGCATGGAAATGGGAAAATTGACAGGTCTTTTTGGCAATGGCAAAAAGTGGTTTATGGTAATTTAGGCTAACCTTGACCTTTCATATATAAAAACATGAAACTTTTTGACACTTACACTCTAAGACTAATTCTCCTCTTGCTTTTCTTGAGTAAATTAACACTCCACTTGTTAGCAAATGGAATGCATAAACCCCAGTCTTGGCTATGATGGTGTAGGAGATCTGTGTCCAGACCTACCTGAAAGCATCTGGACACCACTTAATCTGAGCTCACCCTCAGAAGTCTTTACTCCAGAACACAGATTCATTTAATTTTTTCAGTTTCTCTTTACCCTGACTTGTACTCTATGTCCCTTGCCTGTCTTTGCATGCTACTGCTCCCTGGGTGCTAGTCATCCACCTACACCACGTAGTTGTTCCCTTCACAGTCCAGTCCTCGTGTCCCTCCCTCTCCAGTCAGAGGTGATGAGATAGCCTGTGCCATACTCTGACCAGCTGCAGTAGGCAATTTCCCTTCCACAGAGTCTATATTTTGCTGAAATTTAGTGCAGAAGAGCTGAATTTCCCTAAAGCTTCTCAGAGTATCAAAGCTGTGTTCTTTATTTTTTTTTTTTTTTTTTTACATCAGAATCCAATGGATAAATCTCAGAGGTTTATCTACTATGAAAAAAGTTGTATTTTTTAGTAAAAATGCACACAGTGCTTCACAGAGGAAAACAGTGTTTCCCAAGGGGATATTGAACGTGCTCAGACGAATGCTCTGTTTTCCTAAGGACACCTGCCAGAACCTTGCTGACATATCAAGCGTTGAAAAATGTCTGGCATCGGCCATCTCTCACAGAGTTTCTCCCTTTGTTGAGAGTAGGAAACAGCCATGTTATGCATATTTCTTTAATTCTCTTGGCTCCCTACACCACAAAGTTTCTCATATATTTTCTTCTATAAGCGCTGATTCCCAAAGAGGACAGAATATCCAGCTCTTTTTTTGATCTGAGTTTTAAGGGAAAGGGAACTTTAGACCAGGAACTGAATAAAGATAGGAGAAGGGTCTTTTTCATCTTGGCCTCTGCTGGGAACTTCTTTGTCTGCTGGAAAATGCTTTTCATGAAATGTTTGTTTTCTTGGTCCCTTGTCCCACTAATCATGTCATGTTGGTGCCTTCATGATCAGAAGGACATCTTATGTTTTTTTCATTTTAGGATTGGATATACTTCCGTGAATGTTTTTCTGGTTTTTACCTCTTCCATTCTGTCCTGTATGCACAGTTTATTTCACATTTTACCTTAATAAGTTGTTGTTCACCCACATAAATTCCCATTTACCTTCTGACAACCACAGGGCAAAAACTTCCTAAAAGCACAACTGTTTTGCATGCAAATATCCATCTCTCTTCAGAGTCTATCTTCAGAGTCTTTATTCAGTCTCTCATATTTCTCTTTGCATTGCATAGGAGACAAATCCACCAGTAAGGGAAAAGCTCTTTTTTTTATTTGGTAAGGAATTAATAAACAGAGCTTCACATTTCTCTGTGCAAATTTTTCACTTGTACAATTTTTGACTATTTATGCCTCAACAAGATCCTCTGGCCAATTGCTTCCTGTAGTAGTCAGACTACCTTCTGCCAAATGAAACATTATGCACAGCTATCAGGCATTATTATCAACACCTATCCTGCAGTACAACTTTTGTTTGTGATGAGTAATTTAGCACTCAACAGTCTGAAACCTAAATTCACCTAGTATTGTGAAGTACTCCAAGGAGACAAATTGCATGTATCTTGAACTTTTGATAATCATCTGGTAGTTTGGGGATACTATTACTCTGTGGGTTTTCAGAAAAGAAAACAAAACAACAAAAAGTTCTTTTCCTTATGCAGACTTGCTTTCCCCCTGCCAGAGCTGAGCATCAGCAGCTTGTGGTGCCCTCCTGACACTAAGAACACAGCCACTGGTGGATTGGTGCTCCCTCTCCAGCAGGCTTTAGCCTACTTTGGAGATCACTGATCCAAAATGAAACCTTCCGCATTTGTTCTACTTTCAGATGGTGAGCCAGTCCATTCTTTAATCTGCTTTGCATCTGATTCCTGGCATTTGACCAGTATTGTGAGTTTTTGTGAGCTTATAAAATGTTACCACTTTGTTAACCAAGATTCTCTCTCTCTTATCACAGGGACCTACTGTCTTTGACAGTGATTTTTGGCTTTCACCATCTTTCTCTCTCAGTGCTTTAACTAAACTGCTTGCCTAGACTGAGCGGTGCAAGAGTCAAATATTGACCTGCTTCTCTGGCTAAAGCAGTACAGTACCCATTGTTCTAAGGAACTGCAATGGCTAGTTGAGAAAAAGAAATTTAGTTGTCGAATATGGTATTTCCTTGGTGAATTCTAAACTCCTCAACACTGACTGAAAAATATATGAGGGGTGAGTACAGTTCTGACTGGCTTCAGCTACCACTTAACTTCCTACTGAAAAATGCCTTGAGATGGCTGCTACTTTTTGTTTTGTGCATCTTAGGCTTGATATTAGAGCAATTATTATCTGAGTCATAGGTGGGCTCAGAGGTGGATGTCGAATTTTCTGAATTGCAGGACTTATAAACTCTTCCTCCCTAGGGATTCACTACTGTAAACTGAGAACAGTAGGAATGGTCTGTATGGCCAGACTGTCGTCTCTGTTCCCAGGCTCTACTGTTGGCAGTCTTTGTGTGTTCGATTGTCTATGCTCCCCCTCCTCAGAACAAATATAATTCTTCCCTTTAGCATCTCTCATGTCACCCCTTGGCTAACAGTGACCTCTCTTCCTCATATAATTCTTCTCTCTGGCTTGTCAATAGCTTGTTATTCCTAGTACAGACTTCAGCTGCCAACTTCTACTTCAGGCATTTTCTCTTGGCTGATTTGTAAGTCTCAAGATAATTCAATGCCATATTCACTCCTCCATTTCACTCTTGCCTCCTTTGCTCTCCTCAGTGTGACTTCCAAGACTGGGTATTGGTTTTATTGTTGTTTGTTTGTTGTTTTTTTAAAAGGGGTTTTACGTAGCAGATATTTTACCTTGAAATTTACTGCTTTCTAACTTATATGTGTTGGGGCAACCTAGATAGACAACAGCTATCTTTGCCTTCTGATGTGCACAGCTTGCTCTTTGGGGTCATAGTCTGGCACAGACTCAGCTTAGATGCATGCGAGACTGTTCCAACAAGGACAGCTGATCTCTTGGGACAGAAACCAGAGGGATGGCAGTAGAAGGGTATTGGTATGTGTGCAGGCTCACATGACGTAGAGTCAGGGTGCATCCAGGAGAAACAACCAAGCCTGGGAAGTGGGGAGTCCTTCCAGGTAAAGTAGAAAAGCCTTAGCCAAGTAGAGCCCTGTGGTACCTGGGAACGGCATTAATAAGGAAAATCCAAACTGCTCTACTGAGTGGCAATACAGGAAAGAGTGGGCCTAAGAAGTCCCATGACACACTGTAGGTAGGCTGCTGGAAGACTGAGGAAGCAGAATGCTCAGAACAAGAAAGTAAACACCTCAGGAAAAGGAGCTGCTTCTTTTGCTTTGCCAAATACAAGCCAAGCAAAAGAAAAATAGTTGATAGTGTCCTAAAAAGTGTGGTCTTAGCAGACTAGGAACTCAACAGCCCCTCCCAATGCATTGCTATGCCATGAGGGACACAACCTGCCTGTACAAACATTCAAGTAATGAATGGGAGTAGAAGGGTAGTAGTACTTTTGCAGACGTTTTTCTGCTAAGACAACAGCTAGGATATGGGGTTTGGTTTTGGTATTTTTTCCAAAACTGTTGAAAAGATGGAGAGAGTTCTGAAAAAATGCAGTAAGTGATTTAAGAACTGGGAAAAAAAAATATTTTAATCTTATCAGAAAGAAAATTGAGAAGGGATTTGATGAGAGTATATAAATCCCTTTCCTGAGACCACTGAAGTGATCTTGAATTTAATGGAGACTGAAACTGGTTGGAATCTGAAGCTAAGTCAATCCAGGATAGAAGTTAGATACTTTTTTTCAAGCAGTGAGAGGGATTAACCATTCAAACTAACTACCATGCAATAGATTTTCTGTCTCCTGTTATTGTAAGATCAAGACTAGATATTCTCTAGAAGTTATGCATTAGTCAAACACAAATTATCCTTTCATCAAACAGAAGTTATTGGGCTCCATACAGAATTAACTGGGTGATGAAGTAATAGGTCTAACATACTGCAGATCAAATTTTATGATCTAATAGTTCATTTTGGCAGTGGAATCTAAATGTGTATGGATGGATGTGTACCTGTGAGATTGTACTTCTTAGGATCATGGAGTGTGTTGGTTTTCATTATAGCATTCTCCATGATCTCTTAAATTCCCATCTCTTATATCAGGTCACGTCTGTGTAAATTCTTCCCGTGCTATCCTCCTAATTAGCTGCACAGGCACACTTCAAATTCAATATACACTCTATGCTGTAAATGTGATAATTTCTGTAAACACTGTATGTGTTGTAGCACCCCATCAATTTTGACCAATCAGCTCTCAGAATATAGCTGGTTCCTTCAAGGAACCTCTTGATTCCGTTGAATAAAATGGGAAGGACACTGAAGCACTCCGAGGTTCTGATTTTGAACAAACTCCTCATTCAGTACTATTTGCTCACAAGAACCAGTGCTGAAGTTGAATGAGAGATTTTGCTTCTGTTTATCCATGGAAATTCATCTCTACATATTAATTTCACATTTCAGCTGCTTATCTAGCCTGCCTCATCTCGCACTCTACACAGCTCATCTGAAAGCAGTGATGACACAAATGATCTTTTAAAAATTCTTAGTACTTAGTTATATAAATACATTTAGATGTCTGGTGTATGAAGACCTCTCAAATAGTAACTCCTTGTTATGACTTAATGTCTTAAGATTTATGACTAAGGAGATTTTGCTTGGGAACATCTACATACATATTTACAAAATCAAGTAATGTATAACAGAGCTGCAGACATGTCTGACTTCAGTAAAAGCAAGATGAACAGCGAAGCTTTGTCCAAGCTGACCAAGCATAACTCATGCATCAAGACTTCTTTCTCCATCCAGGCCTGCATGTGAGAAAGTCCTGGAGATTATCTCATCCCTAATGAGCTCGACTGGAGCCTATTCACAGATAAGTTATTACAACTATGCCTGTAGAAGGAACAGATGTAACCTGGGCTACTCTGTACATACAGTATGTATACCAGAACTACAATGATGGAAAATAGAGAAGATAGATATAAATATAGATGCAGTATATTATTAAAACTACCGCATGACCCTACTGCAATAGGGTCAATTCACTGCAGAGTGGGCAGGTTCACTTGACAATGATGTTGTGACCAGTAAATATTTTTAGGTCATGGAGTAGTAGAGGTATTCCTCAGGATAAGTTCATGACAGAGCTGGAAGATTAATCTACAAACTGATTGGCAGGTAAATGAACTTTTCCTCAGAGAATACTAACAGAGATTATCTACTTTGTAATTAGAGATGTGATTGTAACACATGTAGGCATATCTGAGTCATATTCTTGACTTCAGTAACTCCAGGTGAGGCCCAAATTACCCAGTGTCTGCTGTCAGGAGATGAGTGGCTGATGCCTTTTTCTGCAGTACCTCAAATTTCTCATACACTGGGCTTGGAGATCTCTCCAAAGACAAAGTATGAAAAGAAATGGAACAATTTATAAATTCCTTCATACTTTACTAGTAAGTCTGAGGCAGAGGGTTTGAAATTCTTTCTAAGCTCCCATTGATGGGTGGCCACTGACTTGAGAATACTGAGCAGGCCAGTATCAGAATTGGGAGCAGCTCCTCAATTTTATGATAGTTACATTTGCTTTTGGCCCCCTTGATTCCAGCAAGCCCAAGAAATGTAAATACTCATAACTGCAAGAAAGCAGAGTCTGGAAGCACATGAACATTCTTGACAGTGTCCTACAGTGGTTGAACTAATTACTCAGGAGAAATGTTTAAAAATGGATGGAGTGGAATGTATCCTGATGTTATAGTCCTTCCTGGCGGTCAATTCCTCCATAGGGAAATATTTAAATCAAAAGGATTAAATAGAAGTCTGCTGGAGGGAGAAACACAATCAGAAAGTCAATAAAACCCTTTCAAACTGAGTACCAAATACATTTGTTTTGAGAACTAATTCCCTGGGAAAGAAATAGTAAAATTCAATAGACAGCTAACATGATAAAATAATACAATCAGAAAATGAATACTTTATATCAAATCAATAAATTTATGACTGAAGTGCAAAGTCCTCCTAAATAAACACTTTCCAAAATAATTTGGTGCAGTTAAATTATCTGTGGAATGTTTTCCTGTTTCCAGGCCATTTACTATGGGCTGTCGCAAATCTCAGTTCCAAAGGATAGTGGGTGATATTCTTGATCTCTGATAATCAGAGAGCCTGAAGCATCTGAAAAGCAACCACCAGAATGAAGGGCTGCTTAATACCTTTAAATAAGGAAAAGATTGACTTTTTAAAATGATAGGTACCTCACTGAAAATCTTTACATAATAAGAAAACAGACTGTTAACAGAATTTTTGTTTGGATGTCAAGTAGAGAATAGCTTTGTATTATTGGCAAATTGTGTTACTCTACACAAACCTCTTCATTGAGCAATTAATGAGTGGAAGGTGGTAGAATTTAGTCCTATTACAGAATCATGAGAGGCTCTAGCTAAGGTCATGCTGCAGGCATTCCTGTGCATACATGTAATAGGGAAAAGCCCTCCAAAGGAGGGTTTGCAGCTACTCTAGACAAGATGTCATCACTGTTTGCCAGTGTGCAGAGCCAGACCATGTGGCCCATGATCAGCCTATGAAAGACACGTCAGGGAAAGGAATTAGCCACCCACAAAAAGCAGACAGGCAGAAGGCTGCTGCCTGTAAGGATCTCATAAGAAGTTTTGTGCATAGATTTAAACCTAATCCATGAGGGTTTTGCACTGGAAATGTCTTTGGCATTCTCAGACTTGTCAATACTCATAACAGCTCCACAAATGCTGGCACAGTCTGAAGCTGGGAAGACACAAGGCTTATTTTGTCATTTTGCAGATAGGAAACTGGAGCACATACAAATCAAGGGTGCAATTCACAGGCCTAAATATAAGCATCTACTGCCATTGTAAACATCTGAAGGTATCCAAAATGTCTGCATGGAGATGGCAGATGCAGGCAGGACCTACAGGAGGTCCACGGTCTGATGGGCCAGAGCTGAAGGCTGAGCAGTACACCAAACAGGAACTGAAAATGGCTTTATACTTAGAAACCTGAACTGCTTTCTGAATCGTTGTTCATGGACTGAATATCTACTGCAGGGTAGGAATTTGGAAGCAGGTATTTTGTGAGATGGTTCATTTGCTTTCATGTCTACACTTTCAAAATATGTATACTCTTTACCATATCATGTCATGGGCACATCTATTCCCTTCTGTCCAACACAGAGGAACATTTCTGAGAAAATCAGAATCTGAGAGGTTCCTCAGACTTGGACCTTAAAGTAATAGAGGAAATCCATTTATAGACAGCAATTACTGAAGCTCTACGTATTTGTAAATATGTAGAATGAGTTCATTGCATAAACAACCAATACCATTTGATTTCAAATCTACTGGGGAAAAAATTGCAAATTTGGTCCTTCAAAAGCCAGCTTATTTCCTCCCCATAATATCTTTTATGTGAGAATTTCTTGAGCTTGGGAAATCCCTTCAGGATCAGTTCAGCTTAAATATTTCCTTTCCAGCCCATTCAAACTGCTGTCTATTAAATGACTTTGTGGCTTCCTGACACTGTAGGCAGCTTAGCTGAAAATTTGATTAAGCAAAATAATTGCCTGTTGTACAGCAAGAATGTGAGGTTTTGTGGGAGAGTTGGTTTTTTGTCATTCATCTCTGTCAGGCCACTGCATTTTGATGCACATTTGAATTGATGTCATTGCTGACAAATCAGTCCCTGCTCAACCTTTGCTTTATTATGTTTTCCATTGATATTTCTGAGAAAATAAAAAAGATCTTAAAGTTTCTTAAGGACAAGATCTGCAGTCCCAGTATCAGCTCTGGTTGATCTCTAACTACATATCACTAGTAAGGATTTAGCCAATTGAGTTATTATAGCTTAACTAAAATAGCTCCAGCAAAGTTAGAGGGTAATATCAGCTTTCAAACAAGATAGGAGATATCTCGCAGAGATGTGGAGAGCAGCTCTCCTCATTGAGTCCTATCCTATCACACAGTGTAGTGTAATCAGAAGCTTTGACTTGGGAAAAACATGAATTCAGTCAGATGTCAGAGCTGGACACAAAACAAGGATGGTGGCTATTGGTTAACTGCTCCATTAATGCTGTGTGGGACAGAAGCTCTTCAGTGCCATGTACCTCTGTAGTTCCAACACTACATTGCATTCTCAGCAGGCAGTTTTGGACAGCTTTTCTCATCTCCCAAACCAGATTGCCGTTGAGTTCATGGGCATGAACTCGTGTAAGACCAAATAGTCAGTCAAGGAATGGTAGCCAGGAAGGAAATAAGAAGGAGGGAGAAGTAAGAAGGAAGTACCCTGTTGCACCAACACATAGAAATGAATAAAAGGAGACCACTGTATCATGACACAACACCAATGTACAAAACCAAACACATTTGGTTTTTAAGGTGTTTCAGGTGTTTGTGTTGTTAATGATCATAATAATAATCATTCTGTCTGTGGTGTAATGTTAGTGTGATCTTCTTGGGTGTAAAATCCTCATATCACCCATTATTCTTCAGTATTTAATAGGAAAATATGTTTTGATATTTCAAGTTTGTTAGTTTTAGGGATCCGCTGGCTGACAAGGTATTTCTGTTGACCAAAAGGAAGGTTTCAAAACTTGGTGGTATAAATAAGCTAGTTGGTCTTAATACTGTTATCAACAGGTTTTTCATCTTGACTAACATTTGAAATAGATGTTCAATGATATGTCTGATTTACAAATACAGATGACACTTTATGAGGAAAATTGGGAATAAGAAAAAATGTGATAGACAGTGTTCCAAACAAAGTCAGTAGTTGACCAGCAGCGTTCACACTAGTGTCAAGCATCAATGGATAATAAGACACATACTTCTGAGTGATCTGTAGTCATGAAGGATTAGGAATTTTCAAATCTCAGTCTTGGATAAACATTGTATTAGAAATACTGAGATGCACTGATATAAATAAATAAGGCATTCAGAATACCTTGGAAGATCACAGGAAAAAGAGGCTGGAAAGGGCTTTGAGAGGATATCTACTCACTCTACCCCCTCAAGGCAATATAAACTATACCTGTGATATTCCTGACAGACACTTGTCTAACCTGTTTTTGAAAAAAACACCAGTGATGGAGATCCTTCATCTTCCCTAGGCAATCTATTCCAAGGCTTAATGAGAAAGTTTTTCCTAACGACTATACTAAATCCCCTTTGCAGAAATTTAAGCTCATCAATTCTTGTCCTATCTACCAGGGACATGAAGAAGAGATTATTCCCTGTCTGTGTGAATACACTTCAAAATTATGAAAATTTCTGGCTTCATTTCCCGGGGATAGGCCTTGCAATTTCAGGAGGTGAAAGAAGACTGGTAAGAAAAGAAGAAGTCAGGAAGCAGGAGAGAGCAAGTGTATAGGAGTAGGATTTCATACCTATAAACTGCTATATGCAGATATAAAAGTGATGTATAATGGATGTACATTTTATGAATTAAGGTGCTAGAAATCAGTGAGTAACAGTGCAGTCTAAGACCACAAACAACCATGGGAAAACTTCTGATTTTTGGCAGGTATCATATCAGGACCACAAAGATAAAACTTGTTAGTGTGTCTTGGTTGTCTGCCTCAAAGGCTGATTCTGATGCCAGTTTCATTTTGCAAAGTGGCAATTGGTTTCTGACTTTGTTTTGAGGTCTTGGTAGGAGGGCAAATTTGAAACAGAGAGAAATTATTTTTATCACATTGGGTAATAATAAGATACATCTCTGTTAGCAAAGTAATTTAGACCAGTAGGAGCAGTCTGGTTGGGCAAAACAGTTGGTGCTGAGGACGCCATACCCACACTCTGTGCGTTTCAGAGAGGGTGAATCTGGATTAGCTGTGGCAAAAGCCTTCGGACTGAATGCCTCTAAGCAGTGGGAACACCGTATGTGCACTTCTGGAGAACACTTCCTGGTGTATTTCCAACAGGAATACAGTTGATGCATGCCAATGTGTGATGTGAAACAAGTGAACCAACACCCAACGAGTGAAGACAACTAGGAAATGCACTTTGTAAGTGCAGTCTTGATTTGAAATAAAATGCTAATCTCTTTCTAGGTCAAGAAAGTGCCAAGTTTTGCTCTCTACACCATTTCAACAGACAGCGTCATGGCCAATTTGATATTAAGCTTCGAAACTGGTTACTCAAAGAGAAATAGTTTCCCTAACCAATACAAGCTTCAATCCATGTGACAGTTTTGCCTTTAAACCCCTGGATTTTCAGGGCCAGATAGTATATATTCTGCGGTCAGAATATTCATTTAAGGAGTTCCCATCCTTCTCTTTCCTCCCAGTCACTGCTTGATCCCTCATTTTTGCTTACATACTTGTTTATGAACTGTGAACTTGATCTGGGTTCTGAGGGGCAATGGGAGAGCAGACCAAAATGACCAGAATGACTGCAGAGAAAGTACTTACATCATCATCACAAGTGAAGAAAAAGTTGTGAATCTTCAGTCTTGGGAAATGATGGACATTGCCAACAAACATCTGTCTGAACTGTAGGACTGACAAACTACTTCTGCAGTTATTTTCTGCTGCCCCTCAAAGTGAGTAGATTGTTTAAAGAAGGCATAGAGTGAGGGAGTTCATCCTAAGGGATTGCTTTTGCTGGATAGACAAGAGCAGAAGAGCAGCATGGGTGATGAGGAGAAAACTGTAGGGATCTAGGCAAGATGGTGAAGCCTTGGTAAGGGTTTTAGTGTTGATACCAGAAAAATCAATGACAGAAAGGAAAGGTATATAATGGAGGCTGTTTGGAAGCAGTCCCTAGCCCTAATGCTGCTTTTCTGGTGTCTCTTCCATACTTCAAACATAATTGTATGGTCATTTGAGCCAGAACAGACAACATCTTTTTTTGCCCTACTCAATTTTCAGCCAGGTCAGTGTCCTGATCTGCTTCACTGTGTGACCACACAAATGATCAATGGAGAATGGGGTTTAGGAGAAGGAGCAGAGGATCACCGGAGTCATCATGGCCACCTGAAGACCTCTGTGTAAGCTTTGTGCAGATAAAAATGAGGGAAATGCAAGCCAGACTGACTAAGATGAATGATAACGTTATTCATCCCTGTGGTTTGGAAAGCACTTAGCATGATTTAAAATGAAAGAAATGTCCAAATATAGAGACCTGTCTTGATCCCACTGGACACAAATCTCCTTTAAAGGCAGGATGAAATTCATTTTACCTGTCTTCAGTTATCTAAAAGTAAAATGTCTAAGCCAGTCACCCCAGGCTCCCTGTGTATTCCATCAGGAGAAACAGGTATTTCCAGAGGGTGATTGATCCCTTCTTAAGGTGGATGTCTAACACAGGTCGCTTAATTTTCTTTCAGAAAGTGCCAGTTTCTCCCCATTGTCTAAAAAAAAGAAGCAGAGTGGCTAACTCAGACTTAGATGATGAATTTTTAGGTGTGTAGAAGTAGGTGAGTTGAGCCCCATCCCAGGAAACCTCACTGTTGGGGCACCACTGCAGAGTCATATGGTCACAGTTGCATTTCACATACATGGCCAAAGTCCTAAGTGGCTTGCATATAAGTAAGGCCTCATAGGTCAATGAATGACAAAATTCCCTTACTCCAGGGCAGTAGGAGTCAGTCAATAATGAGAAACTACTTTTGCTGAGATGGCCTAATGATTCTTCCCACCAACGAATTTGATTTGTGATCTATTTTTTACCAAGATCTTTATCTTAAATCAAAGGAAGGATTGGACTTGGTGTGAGTCATCTCAGTGCCTCACCAAATATAGTAACAATTTGAAATTTTAAAAATTTGAAACAGATGTTATGATTTAATTATATAACAGAAATCATTGGAATCAGGTATATACTTAAAAAAAGCTTTTTTCTAACACGTGTGTGGATTTCCTTGTTTATTCAGTTGTGGTATTTCAGCATTCTGTTCAGCTGTAAATATTTTACTACATGCCATTTATTTCTGTAATGTATAAATGCTTTTGTCATACTTTAGTCAGGTTCTGTCATGATCAGAACAAGAGTTCAGTTCATTTTTTCCCCATAAAACTGAGTTTGATTTTTCTCAGTTTTACCAACAACTACGAGTCTCCCAAATCCAGGTACTATGTAAAATTACCTTGGTTTTACTACTGGCCTCACTAATGTTTAGATCAATAAACGTCACATTTTGCTATACCAAAAAAAGTCTCATTTTGAATCTTTCTGCTCCTCAGAGACTCACTCTGCATCCTGCCAGTGTGCTGATGAAACATCACCTTCTGCGTCATGAGGTGCCCCATTACACTGGGTCTGTGGTAGTGCAGAGTCAGTGTCCTAAGAAGAAAAAGGACATGAACACACATGAATAATGCACAATACACTTCTTACTCTACCTGTTTAGCTAAGCGTTAAAAAACAAAAGGCAAAACAATATAATTCTTATCTTTTAGCAGCAGATATTTTACATAGATTTCCCTCTTGTATAATTGCATGATTTATAAACTAAATCATATCCACACTAAATCACATCCACATTAAATGACATCCAGCATAACTGGCATTTAGGTATCAGATTCCCAAGTGAAAGATGTGTCATGGAATTATTGTCTTACCCAGGGGAATAAAAAAATTACTGAGAGTTACTCAGATAGCTAGCAAATTGTGCCAAGCTCACCAGGAGCCATAGTAGGTATTACTATCTGTAGGGAAAAAATAAAAAGGAACAATCTGGGGTAAAAGTTTCAGTGAGCAGCTCCAGGGTATTTTCTCCTGTGTTTTGTTTGTTTGTTTTTGTTTTAAAGCTACGAAAGCCAATCTTCACTCAGGAAATAGGATTTTTTTGTTTACATGTGATGAGTTTGTCTTTTGACAGTTTTTCTCTTTAATCAGAGTTTGACTCTATCACAACAAATGGTATTTGTGTTCTTCTGATCAAAAAGCTAGACAAGATATAATTAGAAATACTTTAGCTGACCTTTCATAAACCATGATCCCCAACAAAATTGTTCTGAATCACATTAAAAATGGTCTTACATCTTTTGTGGGTACAGACAAGATTACAGGATACTTTTATTTTAGAATAATTACACAGTGACCTTCAGTGTTATTTGCAAAGGTCATATTCTCTTCACATACCCTTGATTTCCTTTCAGTTTTCCCTTTTGTCCCACCAGACATAAATTTAGCAAAGGAAGAAGAAAGAGAGAGTATTTTTTCTGTGGTTGAAAACTGAAGAAGATAGTTCAAAGTCCCCATAGGCACTCAGAGGGCTGTGGGCTATGATAGGCTATTTTCTACCATTTAGCTCCTGTATTATCACTACTCCTTTTTCTTCATTATTCTCCACTTATCACATGCAGCATCACTACAGAGCCCAAATAGAGAGTTGTAATTACCCAGCTGCCACCTGATAGTACCCCTTCTATCATCTTTATCTCACAAGGCCTTGCTGTTTCATCATTGGATAAAACTTGCCCATGGCAATGCCTGTGATAGCACATCTCAGAGATACATTTAAAGTTTACTCATTTATCGCAGAAAAATGCTGAACCCATGCAATTATTAGATACACTTGCCAATTTATTTGTTCAGTAAGGCTACTGTAACTCCTTTTTTTATCAGCTATTTGTTCTGTTCTTCTTGAAAACACTGAGGTCACCATTGGGCACTGAGGTGAAATAGAAAATTTCTAAGCTATCCAGGCAGAAGGCAGCCCAGACACTCATTGATAAAAACAGACCTATGCTTTCCCTGGCGGTGTGGTGTGAAATACCTGTATTTTGTGTATATTATTTTCTTGTATCACCCCATGAAGCTAACTTGTGGGGCATATGGCTTGAGCATCCCATGCTCCCAAAGGAGATTTCATACGCTGTGCTACAACTGTCAGGTTCAACCCAGAAATACCACATTTGGGAAATAAGTAATCTGCTGACAAGCGTAAAAACTGAGCGTAAAAGTGCGAGGACATAATATTAAATTTATCCAGATGCAATTGCTCTATGAGTAGTCAGAATCTGCTCCGGCCTGCATGTCTGAGTCTGATATTTTAAATTGGTATTTTTCTCTGGGATCAATGTACGCTTCCTGTCCTTTAAAGAGAAATAAAATATAGGAAACGGGAGAACTGAGAGTAAATGAGAGTTAAAAATAATTTTTTTCCCAAAATTTTCAAATTACATTGACAATATAGCAACAGCAACACTTCCAGCTGAATCCCATGCCAGTGCACCCTATGGGGAGCCCCACAGAGCTCCCAGTTACTGTGTGAGTTTCTCACTCATTTTACCTGGGCAGTGGGGCAGACAGCCTGAATTCAGGCTGTGCTGATTTGCTCTGCAACCTTGGTCAGTGCATGCAGGATTTGCAAACGTAGGTGCTGAAGTGAGACATGGTGAACAAAATCAACACAGGCACAGCAAAAACACTGGGATCTCAGCACCAAGACATCCCAGAAACTCCTCAGGATTCCGTTGGAGCAGCCAGACTCACAGCAGCTTGGCTCAGGCATGATCCTCTCTCCATGCAGGAGGGTCTGTATATCTCTCTGGTTGCATCCCACTTGTCCCCAAGGCAGGGAAGGCAAAGCAGGCTGAGCCCATCTGGCTCCAGGTACCTAAAGTTGGTCTCACCTGGTACAGAGGTGATTGCTTCTTTCCTGAATCCCAGCTGGTTCAAACAGCAGCAGAGCAACACTACATAAGAGTTAAAAAACTTGGCTAGATCTGAGCAGCTTCTGCATCCCAACATCCATGGTTTATCAGCCACCTGGATAAACCACCCACGGGTAGTTGAGAGTTGTCGAGAGAACAAGGAACCTATGAACGGGAGTCAGAGAAGCCAGAAAATGTAGAAGAGCATTGCCAGAGCTAGTCAGCGGCAAATTTGGGGAAGGAAGGTATGGCAGAGCTGCTGCTCTGTGAGGGCATTTCTTCACAGCCAGTGAGAGACATCTCCCTCCCTATGGGCTTCTGCCATGGGATGTTACTTCTGAAGCTGGGGCTTCAGCCAGGACAATCCTCTCTGGAAACAAACCTGGTAGGAACTTCCATCCTCTGTTTTCTGTTGCTGCCATCCTTGTTCTGGGATAAACTGCTTTGAGACCTGCTCTCATTACCAGGATCACTTAGGCTAACCACAGTGTTCTGGCACTATAGAGGGAAAGGAGATCTTGGAGATGTTCTGGAGATGATTGCCTGACATGCCCTCTGTGAGATAAACACCAGGATCCCACCGAGTCTTCTATTCACCTTCCAAACACTACACACATACCACACCCTTCAGAGAAATTCAGGTCGTTTCAAACTTAGGGTGTTCATGAGAGAAGCCTGAAAAGTTTTCACAAAGCTCTCACCCACTTAAAAAAAAAAAGAGAATGCCAGATAATTAGTGGAAATTGGCATTGAATATTGGCTCCACAAAGTATGTTAGAGTTATTTTCTCCCAGCCCCCAAATACCTCTGAACAGTGTTTGCATGCATCCTGACACAAAATGACATACCATATCATGAATTTTTAACTAATATTTTATTGAGTTTGCATGCATTTCATAAATTTTTATTACTTCTTAGCACTCAGCATTTTAGTATGGAGTTTACTATCGCAGTTACTAAAAAAAAAAACAAAGCAGAACCTATTGCTCTTTTAAAAGCAGTACTTTTAATTAAGCAATGAATGTGTAGCTGAAACTGTGTGCCATGCAGTGAATAGTTGGCTTGCATAACTGTGTAAACACTGAAAGAGAGACTGAGCAGCTCACAAGCCCTAAAAGGCCTTTATTGCAGGTACAGCAGTCATTTTACCATATACCATAGTTAATATTCAGGAAATAAAATTATAAATAATATTTAAATATTTGGCTCCATTTAAACAATTTTAGTTTTGAAACAGAGCTGAACCAGATGCTGGCTTTCTTCAGTGAGCCAAAACCAGCATATGGCCCTCCAGATCTGGCTGCTCCCCCCACTAGCACCACGTATTTTTCTTTTTGAGGAAGGCAAATCCGAGAGGAAGCATGTTCATCCTCTCCAGGCAAAGCTCCTCAGGATCTCAGCAGCAGGACATTTGTCTTTTCTTGCTTGACAACTACTATAAAAGACCTGGAGAAGTTTGTCATTCAGGCTGCTGAACTACGTTTATAAGGGCTAACTGATGGTGAGGAGCAGATTGTTATTTCCCCTTACTTCCTCCCGTGCATGGAGAGCAGGATGGTGATTTTCCAGATGCAAAAAGGTTTGACTCGCCCCCTCCTTGCCAAGCATGAGCTTGGCTATATGGGATCAGAGAAGTGCTCTGTGGAAACAGAGGAGCTGATTTATGCTGACTCTCCAGATTCATGGAAGAGAGAGAGGGCAGCATCACTTTCTGAATCCCTCAGACATGCTTTGCAGCTGGTCTTGTATTTCTATGGCCTAGAAATAGAAACCCTTGCAAAATCAACCCCACAAGAACTCCATTTCCAGCTGCACTCCTGGCTCCATCAGCCCCCTACAGACCCACCAAAGACTCACACCTCAGGCCTTGGAGGTCAGTCCCTTTTTTGATGCTGATTGGAGGAGTCACTAACAATGGAGTCATGAACCCTGGAGGTATTTAAAAGATGTGTAGATGTGGCCCTTCGGGACACGGTTTAGGGGTGGACTTGGCAATGCTGAGTTAATGGTTGGACTCTATGATCTTAAGGGTCTTTTCCAACCTAAAAAATGCTATGGTTCTAAAACTAAGTAATGAGTGAATCATAGCACAGTGCTGGTACCTGCTGTTTGTGCTGCAACATCACGAGATTCTGTTCTGGTAGGTAGCCCAGACCTGGGCTATAGTACCCCAAATAGTTAAGGAGACAGTGTATGCGTGTCCCAAAGAGATGGAGCTGAGACATAAAACAAACAACAAATGTTAACATCCTCCTGGCCTTCTTGGGCAAAAAACCAAAACAATAGAACAAACAACCCAAAACAAAACCAAAGAACTTTTTGGGGAAAAGCCTGTAGAAATTATGAGGATTCTCAACTGTATGCTTAAAGTATACTCATAGTAAATTGAGATCAAGTCACAAATATGCTGATTCCACACTTAGCCAGCTCCACATATGTGAATTTGGATCTTATGAGGATTTAAGACCAGGGAGCAGTGCCCAGGGCACTGACACTGCTGTGTACTTAGTGCCATGGACACATGTTACACAGGCTCTCACATGCTTTGCTTTTGATTCCGCTGAAATAAATCTTGTTCTTATCTAGATAATGAAGGCTTTTTTGAGGTCTTTGGGAGGAGAGGCAAGGGATGCCTCTGTTGTTTTTATTGCATTTATCTAAAGGTCCATTAAATTGATTGAGCCCTTGAATCAGAAATAAGCACATGCTGGGGCAAAGCTTTATTCAACAAAGCACTTACAAATATGCTGAAACTTAAGCATAAACCTTGTATTCTCTTCACTCCTGGGCCTGATATAGGGGACATCCATTTGCGCACACCAGGATGTTAAGTCTTAAAATAATTGAATTATGTAAGATGTGTTCAACCTGGGTCAAGTCCAGAGAGGAGACAGATCAATAGCTGCAGTTTAATATAGATCCTCTTGAACTTCTTGTTTGGCATTGTTTCTGAATAGCAGAGGAGAGGAAATCCAGACTGCCTTAAAGTTGCTCCAAAAAGAATAAATCAGCCTCTCCATCTGTGTAATACTCCTTGCATTTCTGAACCCATGACAGAAAGTCCTTTTTACATATTCATGAATGCACATGTGTATGTATTGCTATAATATATATATATTCCCTGAAATACCTTTTTAGTAATTTCTATTATGAAGTTTTGAAATGAGAAACACATGTTTAGTGTATTTACAGATATATACAGATCTAGGTCTTTGTAAACAGGCCTATACTATAAATCCACAGTTTAATTTTGCCAAAGCAACACATTTTCCAGGCAGAAAATGTGATGCTCACCTGATGCCCAGGTAATCTATAGTATTAGATTACCTTACAGCAAAGAGGCAGCTCAGTCCTGATGATGGGTAGTTAAATTTTTTGGTCCAAAATACATAAAAATGGGACAATAATTGCATCATCCTTCATAATAGTGTAAAGTTATTGCCATTATTACAACAATGTCCTGAGAGCTCAGTCCTAAGAACTGAGGGTGTGCTCTGGAAGAAGAGATTTGTTATCACTGGTATTGCAGTGTTTATAAAGAAAGTAATGAGTTATTTTTAGAATCTCTTGTACATATTTCTCTCTCAAAATCATATGCCAAATAACCTATCACAGTTGTTTTTCTTATTGCTGTTACTGGGACTATCCAGAGTGATCTGCCACAGTACCAGGCCCTGTAAGACCACAGAGAGAGGCGTAATCATGCCCCATGACACATACATCCTAGACAGAGAAAACAAAGGGGCAACATGAGCAGAGGATAAAGATCTACAGAGAGATGGTGTAATGCTGAAGCTAAATCAACTGTAGAGATCTGTCACCCAGCCCAATCTCCCACATCTCCTAAGCCTCAGATGGCACCTTAAAGGAAAGGCTTGGTTTCTTTCCTTGCCCCTCTTAGACCTTCTTCTCACATTGTGCAGATGCCTGTAGATTGATTCAGTAAGTGCTGTACTGATCCAGTGGAAAACATCCTAGGTACCATAGCAGAGCTTCCACAGCCACACATGGAAATTATGGGGTCAACATTCTCCTGTCCAACTCTTTCCCAGGAGAAAGAATCTGTCTGACCAATAGAAGAAAACGTCAGTACTGTGCGTATGACTGAAATAATGTCAGCACTGGCACAATACTGACCTTCAGCATATCTTCATGGTGTTTTCTTCATATCTGGCTGAAATGCAGCCTTTGATGAATCAAAAAGATGCTCTTCCCAGCAGGATCATTGCTGTTTTTTAAAGCAGGACATTGCTTGCACTGGGAGGAGAAAGGTTCATGTTACAGTAGGGACAGTCCTCTTGGCCAAAGGAAATTCCTTAGAATTATATTTTAAAAGGGGCCATATTCTACACTGTGGATTAGGGCCTGAGTCTAGTTCAGCAATCTGGCCAGAAACCAGCTCCTCAGAAACAAACACAGACACCACCTACACCTGTGAAAGAATAAGCTAGGAAACTTCTCCTCAAATGAGAAAATGAAAACACAGCAGAAAGTTAGTTTCACATCTTCCATAGGAGATAGGCGTTGTTTAAGGAGATACTTCACAGCTCTCGGATTTATCAAGGCTAGCTACAGAAATGGTCTTTCACATAATATTTTACCTGGAATGAGAAATTACAAGAACTTCATGGATGCCAGGCATGGAGGTAACTATTTTTTTGGAACCTTGTAAATGTTGGCTATAGGCACTGGTAGGGTTTCAAGCTGGTTAGACATTCCAGGGTATTTACTGGTCCCTACTGATAACCCTTAATCAGTGGGTCATATTTTATTCTGATATAAAGGCCCTTATTCTCTCAACAGATTCTGTTCTGATTTCTTTCTGCAACATCATGGGAATCACTTTGTACTATTTCAGTTAATTATCACGTTAGCAATGCTAGCTGTTCCATAAATTCCAGGACTGTCCATAGTGACCAAGGTATTTATAATGCAGGCTCTCCAGTACAGTAGTTGATTTTAGTGCTAAATTACGTATTTTTGTGAGCAGCTTTCCCCTCAGCACTCACCCACTTTAAGGAGTGTTAGATGAATACCATTCAGTTCTGCTTTCAGACAATAAAGCCTGATCTTACAGACTCTGCTTTCACTATAATTTTAGCTGTGTCAGTCAGAATCAAATAGCAGGGTAAGATGGAGAGGGAAAATGTTAGCCAGGAGAGATCCTACTAACTGCAATACTTCTTGCTTGTTGTAAGCTGAACTGTAAACTAAGTATAGCTTCTAAGAAAGCTATAAATTAATCTCACCCTTGTCTGTTTAGAAATTGTTGATTTTTTTCTAAAACTCAGTTTATCCTTATATTCATTAACCAGGAACTGTCATTTTTCAGAGAAAATTGATTTTACTAACATGGTTACTTACCCCTCTGAAGTAGATAGTGGTGGATACATTTTTCCTTTCTCTCTCTGATGGACAGACCTTTATGACAGATCACATTTTAAACTCATGCAACTATACAGTCTCAAGTCCCCTCCTCAGTCATACACCCCTCTAACAGTTCAAAGGACAACATTTCAAGGGTTTCATTTGCCTCCTCCCTCAAACACAGTAGAAGTTTGTGAAATTGTTTTGAAAGCATTTGTCTTTACAACAAATCTAAAGATGCCTAATACTTCAGTAATCTGGTAAATAGCAAATAAAAGTCTCAGGCATACTCCCCTGCTACTTCCAATACTTTGAAAGACAAAAGCAAATTGACTGCCAGATGAGAGTTCTCCAGTACATAAATCCTTGTCTGCAAAGCCACAGAAACTTTGCACAATGCCTTTATCTTTCCTCTCTTTGACTGTGGTGATATAATGGGGACACTGTGTTCAAACAGCTATTTGCTGGAAAAACTGCAAACACTCCAAAAATTAAACCTAGCACAATTGCATTCAGGCTAATGAAAGCTGGGAATGTTACAGAGGTGACGCTCTCCATCTTTAGGATGAGGGTGCATTATGGGACCTGTCATTCCCCAGCACTCCTGGCTGCCAATCTACTGTAGGGAACAGTGCTAACAATACCCAGTGCCTTCCCGACTATGGGGTTCATGTCACAAAAGGGCAGTTGGCTGACGAACGGGGAGGGCCAGACGGGGGAGAGCAAGCAGGAGCACACGAGGCTGCTCGAGCAGGGCTAAACTCTTGAGCCATTGGTAACTACTTTAATGCATGTCCTCAGGCAGGACAGTGGACCACAGGGAGCTCTTGCTAAATAATAAATGGGAACTGGTATTTTTGTCTGTATTCTCAATTACAGTCACAACAAACCGTTATACAAATACTTAAATTACCTGCTTCTCCCACCTCTAAGAGAGATGGGCCAGAGGCACAAACTGGCAGAATTAAATATACTATTTCTATGTATAACCATAAAAATACCCTTTTCTCCAGCATTTATGGACAACCAGTAAAAGCAAAGCTACCTGTGACAAATATGTCAAAGAAATGTTATTATTCGCAGAAGATACTTCCAGGGAAATCACTATCTAGCTGGAATTTGCTTACTTGCTCAGCCCTTGACTCTTACTGAAGGTGTCCAGTGTCAGGTGTCAGAGTTCAAGAGGGTATCAACTACAAGGCATTGTTCAGCACATCATTAATCTCCCGCGGAACTCCATCTGTGGCACACAGCACTGCACACTGGCTGCAAACAATAGGGGAGAGGAACGGATGGTGAGTGCTCCCACATGAGACAACTGGAAGCCTGGAACAAACAAAATTAAGCAGTGCTTAGAAAAGGCTAGGCTGAAACAGGATTCAGCTCAAAGCTAGGTCATGTGGCACAGGTTAATTTGAGTCCCCTTTAGGACTAGGAGGCAAGACTTCTGAACCAGGGGAGGGGCCACTCCTGTCTTGCCCACCAGTAGTGGTGGGAAGACTCTCACTGATCTTTGAATTTGGCCCTCTATGAGTTTTGTATTTTCAAAGCCCCTCAAAACTATTTTCGAAAATGATGCAGACACAGCAACTGAAGTCATGCAGGAAGTCAGTGTGAGCCCCAGGGAATGACCTCAGAGAATGGGAGTTATCAACCATGTTACAGACCTGGTGTGTTGGAGGGCTCAAGGCTGAGGCAGCCTGTGTTTTCAGCATGGTATGTTAATAACAACCAGCACTTGAGCTCCTCTGTTCTAGATACACTCACCCAAGCAAGCTTCCTCCTACTTTAGAAAAACCCAGGGTCATACAGGGGTGATGCATCTGCCTGATAGCTCAAGCATACGGATTTAACAATGTGTGCTAGAGACTCCTGGGACAGGTAACCCAGAGAGGAGAGTTGTACATGGCTGCAGGTGTGCCTCAGACAGCCTTCATGGATGCACACACAAAGTAGATGCCCATTTGCCTTTCCACATATTTAGCATGGTCAGCCTGCAGAATACCAGTCATCCAGAGTCACAGATGATTAGGAACTAACTCACTTCTTTAACCCACAAACTTCTTGGCTACCCACAGAATTTGTTCCTAATTCTCTGGTTATGGGTAACTCTCCCATTACTGATAGCCTCTTTTGATAAACCTTGTAGTGTAGTGTTTAGCATAGTGGTGGGGCCTTTTACATCATCCTAATTCAAAAGCTAAAGAATAGCGAGACCTCTGCCAACTAGCCAAAATAAAAACAGCAGCAACAACCCTAGTTACCATTCATTCCCATACCTACCACAGCTATGTGCACAGCACCCTGCAGCTGCTGCTGCCTACAGTGCCAGTGCCCGGCACAGGCAGCCGTCAGGTACTGGGTGGGATGGATGTTTTGGTGGACCACCATTGAGTTTGATACTAAGGTCATGATAATGTACCACTGTAATGTCTGGGTTTGCAAGGTCAGATGAACATAAAATCCAGTGGTAGACAGTCCTCTGCATTCCAACATTGCAATAAGATCCTAATTAAGTCTGTACAAGTTATTGATTTTTCGATTCCCACATCCCCACTAATTCACCTGTCATAGAGTCCTCCTTATTCGCATGCTTGATGACTGGTTAAATGTTTTTCCAGCTGATTAACTATGGTGGGAGTTGAGAGATCACACTCAGAGTGCCTCGTAGCTCAAATGAAGAAAGGCCACCAGGGTCCATGTCTTACCCTAGTTGTCCAATATTTATTTAAATTATTTTGAAGAAGGAATCCATGGGAGAGAGTAAGAAACGTATTCCATGTTTCATAAATTGAAGTACTGACATAACCTTGTGAAAGGTGTTGTCTCAAATCTTTAAGAAGGTAGTAAAATTGAATTCAGTCCTTTGGATCCTGAGGGAGTTAGGAATTATAAACTACAGACTAAAGCCACCGTGGATAATTTTGCTGTTACCTTACATTCCCATCTTTCTTGCAAAGAGAATAGGAAAAATATAACCCACTATTCCCAAATACTTTTCTTTAATAGAGTTACTTTTGGTTACTTTTCTTGTCACTGAATATTATAACTTGGTTTGGAAAAGTTATGAATCACTATATTACCTTCTACATTTACATTAAGAATAAGGAAATATTTTGTCTTTCTGGTTTTCTCTAATAAGAAAATTTTTAGTTTGCTGACATTTTTTCAAGCAGCAAAATCCAATGGAACAAAATTTAATGGAAATTAAGTTTCCAATTAGTGCTTCCAGAAAGGAAAAATGGGTCTTTCAATAATCTATATTACAAGCACCTAGTAATGTTATAATTTAAAATAATTAAGCAAAAGGTTTATAATCCACTGTGGATCACACCAGCAGGCACGTTTATTCATAGGTTTGTAGAACAAGAGGTGCTCAATACTGATCAAGGGTATCTGACTTTAACACAATAGAAATGTCTGAGAATAGTTACTGCGATGACAGCCTGTCACATAACAGAAGAAACATCTTCTACCAGAAGGTTAATCATAACAAAGCAAACAGCAAAAGTCTTAAGGATATACTGTATCCTTCCTCCTTCTTTATTGGAAAAAGATGTGCTCATTAACAGTGAGGATTTCTTTTGCTCCAAGCATCTTGCTAGCTTCCTAGAAGTCTTAACAAGAGGGACTATATTTGTGTGTGAGGTTAGACTTAGTTTCAAGCATTCTAATGGTGGGCTAACTGACTTTGTCCTAAATCACATGTGGTAGATTGCTCCATTTCCTAAGTTGTTAACTTAGCAGAGGTTAACACAGGAAAAAAAAAAGCCTATGTAGAAGCACCGACATCTTAAAGAGTCAGGTGTTCTAAGGTTCCTCAAACTATTAATCCACAAATGCCCTATCCATGTTGAAGAGGCAAGTACTCTAAGTCTCACTCTATCCTCAGGTATTCAACCTACTAAGTTTTGTGGTCCCTCAGCACCTAGTGAACTTAGAGAACAGCAGAACTTAAGAGGAAGAGGACATGAACTGGACAGTGTTACATTCAGTAACCAACTTATGATAACATCAATCACCTCCTCTTGTGGATTTGGGCAAGCTGTAAACCATAACTGGAGAAATTAAAAAAAAAGAAAAAAGAAAAAAAATAAAAGAGAAGGAAACCACCATATTTGGCAGGCAATCTTTACTGAAACAGTCCAATAACAGATTATGAAAGAAAGCAAGTCAGTAAAGTTGCACTGACGTGGTATAAAACTGCCTAATTCAGTAAGGCAGCTCCTCACTGAGTGTAACTTCTCAGAATAATGGCTCAACAAGAGCGTGTTGCTTTTTTTAGGTTCTCCATCTTACTAGGATTTATCTTTTTTTACTTTATCTCTGCAAATACTCCAGGTCCTGTTTTTGCCTCTCTTGTTATGTTTTTGAAGGAAGGAAAGAATATATGCTGTTTATCTACACAGCTATCACGACAGACTGCCAGGCAATTATCTGTTGGAACCAGTCAGTTGAATTACAAATGTGCAAGCTTCTACACTAGTTGACACATTCTCCAAAAGAAACATTCATTGTCAGATCACCTTCTAGGTCATCATCGCTGGGCTCATGGATGGCACTATGTACACAGCAACAAAAGCCAGTCAACACTTTGGCCAAATGTGCAGCCAGCACTTTTTTGTCTGATTGAGTCTTTCCAGTTCCTTCCTGCAGCCCTGGAAAAAAAGCAGGCATTGTGCAGGCAGGGAGAAAAATCACTAGTGCCCAGCACCTGTGCAAGAGCTCAGAGTGCATTATACTTATCCAAGTTTGCAAATAAGGGCTGCTACTGTGATTCCTGAACAAAAGGAGCTATTAAGATAAGTGAAACTCTTGCTCCCTTTCCTGCCAGCTGAGTAGCATCCTGATCCCCTGGGTACCTCGGACCCTCACTGCTCCCAGCTGGCTCTGCCCACCGCAGAGGCAGGGGCAAGCTGCTTGGCAGCCCGGGGTTGGAGTTCAACATTTCCTCCCTTCCTGATCTCATTAGCATGAGGTTCAGACAGAGCTGCTCCATTCAGAGCCCTGGCCTCCGCTTGGTTTGGGGGTCTCTAATTCCTGTTTCTGGCCACTGTGCAACCAAAGAGAAAGCAGGGGGTGAAATTATCTGACACTGCTCTTTTCTGAGGGGAACAATGACTGCTGGTAATCAAGCAAAATGCCATCAGCTAATGAAACTCTTACGAAAAGTACACGTTGATATTTTGGTAAAGCTACATCCTCAGGAGTTAGTATTTCTCCTTCCAGAACAACTTAAGAGGAACAGTAGAAAAGGAAGTAAACTGCAGCCATCCCTGAGTTTCTGTTTCTTCCTAACAAGTTGCAAGTAGATAGAAATGGAGAGAAGGATCACATGGAGATTACAGTCCTTTAAAATTCAGTCCCTTACAATGCATAACTTTCTCACATTGGAATGAAAAATCACTCACAGAGATGTTTTAAGGCATCATATATATTTTTAAAAATATATGTATTTATATGGCATACATCTATTTTTAAAGAGATTTACAGATGTCATCTACTTACCTCTCCTGAAGATTAGTACATGATAGCTTTTCTCTTTGGAGAAAGAAATGAGGAAATAGAAACATTTATGAAGGTGTGACTCTCCTTGCTCCCTAGCTGTAAATGAAGTCAGCATCTGGCTTGAATAATCTTAATTCTTGTCATATTTCCAAGATAAGAAAAGAGATCATAAAACAGTTATGTGACTGATATGCATATCTTCTACCCAGCACTGTCTAGTTCCTGGTAGGTAACTGATCTAAATGCTGGAAATCCCAGGTTCTATGCCCAGCAAGTCAAGGTGTTGTGCCTGAGTTTGTCTCTCTTGCCTCTTTGGACAGCAGATCTGCTTGGGAAGGGACCTTCTTTTAATACGTGCACACTGCTTGGCATAAGCCATGTGATGAGTTTATGCAACATCATTTGCCATTACACTGCACTATATGCTGTTAATGCACAATGTTAATTCACCCTGCACACTCTGTGTACTCTGCTAAAAGACTAATGTACTATATACTGTGTTGTACACAAGACCTAATTTCTGGTTTTACTTAGATAAATGCAATTTAATAAGATCAATGCCTTGACACGCTCATCAAGACAGATCTCAGGCTTGACATTGCTCAAGTACTTAACCTTCTTCTTCCTGAAACCCTAAGAGATTGATTTATTTTACTTTGTTGCCCAAACGTTGTTCCTTAAATCAAATACAATCACCTTTCTTTACCTACATATGCATATCAGCCTTTGCACCTCCCCTCCTTCTTCAGCCCTGGTCATCTTTGAAATCTTAGGACTAGCTTTGAAAAAAGGTGTTGGCTTCTAATAGGAACAAATCATTGGTCAACTAACCTTGTCCCCTAGATGGTGCTTCCAAAAGCAAAATACGTTTGTTCCTTAAAATCATGCTACCTCTCTTACTGCCAGAAAACTAGCCAGCCCCCAGTTAGGGCTCTTGACTGCCCTGCTTTATAGGACAGCTGCTTAAAGGCTCCTTGAGAACACAAAATAGTCAAAAGAAAGTTACCACACTTTAAAGTGTTTATCTCTATTGGTATAAATCCCACCCTTTTGCAGAGGACCTGAACCTCTGCATTAATATCACCTGCACGTGTGAGTGCTCGTACTCCTGCCACAGCCCCTCTTTCCACTCTACAGCTCCTTCTTACATCAAGGTGCAGCTTTTTGCTATTTAAATAGGCTCCACGAGGAACAAGGTGCCTTTCAAGTTTTAAACAGAAAAGCAATCTTCAAAGCAGCCCAGAACCTGCTTCAGGTAGGAATGTGAAGGGATGGAATAAAGAGCGTGGGAGGCATGGTATTATTTTGGAAACAGGGAAATCCCAATTTTATTAACATCTCTGAAGAATCCAAATATTTCTGCACCTGGGGTTTTCCCAGGTGGGATGGGGAAGTGCATTTTAACATTTGATAAAAACCTGTATATAGGGCCAAACTGAAAAATTCAGGTAGAACAGAATATTTCCAGTCCAAAAACTAACTGCTTATGAAATAGCTGTACTTCATTTGGGAAATGTGTGCTTCGTCACAGCACGGTTTCAGATCTGCTTTGCCTTTCCTGCAAAAATATCACACGCTATTCTGTTACATGACTTGCTAACAAAAAAAATATTGTAAAAATAGTTTATCACTTGATATTGACCTACACAAAACCTGTGAAATCTGGTGCCTGATGAGGGCTAAAGTAATACCTGAGAGTCTCCGACAGTTGTGTTGGGGAGCTCTAAGTCTGACCTAGGAATTTCTGTCTCTCGTTGCCCCCTTTTCATATGGGGTAAGTGCACCCACACCACCTGGCACAGGAACTTGCACACAGCCTCAGGTGAAGCCACTGAAGATAGTGGTTCCCCATTTTGCTGCTGCTCCCCAGTGTGTGAAGGGAGCCCAAGCAAAAGTGATTCTCTGCATGTTCACAATACATAGCAAT
This sequence comes from Corapipo altera, assembly GCF_003945725.1. NCBI lineage: Eukaryota > Metazoa > Chordata > Aves > Passeriformes > Pipridae > Corapipo > Corapipo altera. The sequence continues at coordinate 41,539,916 of NW_020884872.1, read as the reverse complement.
GTAACACCCTAAAGCCCATCTTTCCTCTCATGAAGAGGAAAAGTAGGCCAAATTGCCTGACTTGTCTCACAGCCTGAGGTAGCTCTGCCTGGTCCTTCGTGTAGGAGTAAACGAAGTAAAAAATTCAAGGGCAAAGATTTGGGACTCCCAGGAACAAAGCTTTTTAGTTGTAGGAGACACTTTATCTGTCACCCTTGTATTTACATCCCATACCTATAGGACAGGCACCATGCACTCACAGGGTTGAGCAAAAGAAATAAAGAAATAATAGCAAATACAGGCATTTCAATTACTAAAATGTTCCCATGCACCAGGCCACAAGCTGAAAAACTCCATCTGTTTATTTAATTGCAGTTTACCAGGATCATGGTAATTAGAGATAAAACAGATCTCTTAGATTATCCAGTTAATTTTACTGCAAGAGCGGTAACTTAATAAGACATATTAACATATTAAATTCATCCTGCCCTAGATCTCAGCCAAAATGCTGAAGAGATAAGATACGTTAATGCAGTTTGCCTTCATAATAAAATGGTTGATACCTGTTTTATTTTGGCTTGCAGTGCTACTGTGAGTCATGCTAAGAAAAGATGTTTTTTGTCCTGATTTTACCTGTAATCTGAACTTCATTGCATTGTTCAGAGCACCTCCTGACCATATTGCTCTGGTTGTAATTAACCACAGCACAGGGCTTTGGATTCCTGATGCAAATAATCTCCCGGAAAGTTACTCTGGATCAAATTGATGTTTCCCAGAGCACTTGCAATAGTATTTCATTCTGAGCTACAGGTTGCAGCTGGTCTGTCTCTCACTGTGTGCTGCTAAGTGCTTAGACTGGCACTTTATTATCAGAATAGAACAAATCTAGGCTAATGTGTGTAGTATAAAGAGTCCCAGGGAGCCAGGGCTCCTCATTCTCCAACCATTCTTTCCAGTTTTTCTGCTGTTGCACTCCGGATAATTGCAGTTTAATTGGGTGACATGAAATGAAAACTGTGTCCACATTATCCAGGATTATCTCTTTTTCCTGAAGCCTGCCACCAATTGAAAGGAGCCCATTTATCAGTCCAAAGAGCTGTGCTCAGTTGCTTTTACGAGCTGGGAAGAGTGTGAGAACAGGCTGGAAATGGGAAAAAAGGACTTGACAGCTAAGAAAAATTATTTCAGTTGTTTATCATGAGGAAAGTTTATCTGATTCTTTACAAAATGATATGGAGGCTCAGAGTGTCAAGCCATGAGTAATGAACATTGACCAAGTTTGCTTCCTCAACTTGATGTGCTCAAACACTGCCTCCCTTTTGTGTGGGCACAGATCAACTTTAAAAGCTTCTTTCAGGCAGCATGAATGCACTTCATTTTACCAAAAAGAACTTTGTATTGATAGCTAGGAAAAAGGAAGGTTGTTTAAAAAGGAAGGGTAGACAATCAGGACAAAATGAAGAGCTTTCAGTTTCCATTATGAGCATGTCGCTCTATTCTTCTCAGCTGTTTATACATTCCCAGCACAATAATGCCTCTTTGCAGTAATATGTTTCCCCTTTTACACTATTCATATTTAAAAAAGCCCTCACATCATGACCACAGTAATAAATACTATAGAAATGTGGGTATAATGTCAATTTGCATTCTGTGAGAAGATCAAGGTAAACCTAAAGGCTGAAAGAATATTCCACTAATGCTCATTCATCATTCTACAGTCCAGGTAACAGAAGGACCTTGTCACTACACTGCACACCCTTTCAATTGCTAGTGCATCTGTGTGAATATTTTAGCCTAATGCACTGATTGTTAAATAGAAAGAGCAGTCTTTGAAATTGTCTACCGCACTCAAATCCCTCGCTGCACAAGGCCTGGGCAGAAGTGGTTTCTATTCAGAGGGGAATAGAAAGCATTAGTTCAGTAAGCACGTTGTGTATGAAAGCAACCGAAGATATTAGGAGTTATTAAATTAAAGTTTGCAAAGAAAAAAAGATTAACTATAAATGGCTACTGTAAATATATATCTTAACAACCTCATATAGATAAATGAAAACACAGTAGTTGTCCAGGCACTTCTGACTATAAATCCAACAGAGAAAAGGGATATGAATATCTACATACTAATAAATTTCCCTTTTCCATCACTTATGACTCTTTAAATCATTGGTCTGCTGCATTAATTAGCTCTTACAACACACATCTAACCAGAGAGATTTTCACGAGCACACAAAGAAGCAGAGCATAGCTGGCACTAGATTCCTCTTGCTTGCACAGTGGCCCGGTTCCTACTCTGTATATCCAAAACATTAATGTCAAAGCTGATCCTGAGCCCATGGACAGCAAATGAAAAGACTTTTCCTTGTACAAGTTGCCCTGGAATCAGCCCACTCCACGTGTCTCTGTGCTTTCTCCAAGAAAATTTTCTCCAAGAAATACAAATAATACCCAGAGCTTGCACTTCCACTTTTTGTTTAATACTTAATTGACTTAAATGTCATGCTTTGGGTCTTAAGCCAATCTCTAACTATTAAAGGAGGCAATGAAACAATGCAAGGGACTTTAGTCTGTATTTGCACACTGGGAACTTGTTGACACATCTTTGGGGTTTTGAATGCCTGCTGTTGTCAGAGATGTGCTGCTGAACAGGGTGAAGTTTGGAGCAGGTCCAGTGTGACAATTTTGCTTTGCCTGTTACTGTACTAGGTGATGATGTTTTAAGTATTTGGAAAGGGAGAAATAGGAATACTTTAGGATGCCACAGTCAAGGGTTTGTAAAACTAACAAAAAAATGGTGAGATGTCATCTTACCTTAGTGTAGTCAATTGTACCATGAAATCTGTGCCTGAATGGTGGCTATTCATTTCATGGAAGTCAAATTACTCCATATTCATCCATCATCCAGCTAAGTTCCTCTATCCCTCTTCTTCTTTCCTTTGTCCTAAACCATTATTAAAAATGAAACCTATAGGAAGCATAGTCTGTTCTCTCTTTTCAGAGATTAGCTGTGAAGGCAAACCACGAAGGAGCTGGAACTTCATGTGGTATAGGGACATGCTCAAATATTTACTAATAAAGCCTCACAAGGCAAACATTTTGAGAATTAGGAACATGAAATGCATACTCCTGGATGAATGTATTTTTAATGTTCATGGACTGCAGTTTAACAACTTATGTCACGTAGAATCCATTTCTGTACTGTCTCATGCAAATTGACCAGAAAACATATAAAAGCTAAGCATTAGAAAAAAAAAATACACTGAGAAGCCAAACACTTCTTACTATAGCATATAGCCAAATACAGGGAGATGAGACTTGTCTTTACTCATGAAAATTAACATCTCCCCAGCTGGGAAGAGCGGAGAACATTTATCAAGGCTTGCTAATGTACATTTCCCAGGTAGCATTCTCCTTTTGTGAACAGCAGATTGTAGAAGTTACTCTCTCCTCTTGGTCTGTGACTAACCACTTTTTCTTTTAAAGATCTACAGGAATTCTTTGTCACTCAAAACTATATTGTGATTTATCTTCTGCTTACTGATCCATATTTTCCTGGAAATCATGGAGGCCAGGGCAGTAGTTTTCCCAAGCTCAGGACTCACAGCAACTTTTTTCTGAGTCACAATGAATTAAAAGGAGACAACCAAAGCCAAGAAGAAACAAAGGATAATACCATCATTAGAAAGTCATTCCCTATGGGCTGGGGGGACTGCTCAAACTCATAACTGCTGGCCTTTCTCCCTCATCTTTGCACCTACCAGCACATGCCTGGCTGTGGAAATGCCATCCAAGGGGGGGTCATTAACTTTTATAGCTGTCAAGTGTGTAGGGAGGCTCAGCTGACTTCCCTTTACAAAGCCTTTGGGGACACATAGGTAACTGATGCACATAGGTAACAGCAACAGCAGATGCAGGAACATAACTGAGGAGCCTACATGCTGCTTTAATACAGATCATACATGAAGCCTACAGACTCCTGTGTGTGATAATGCAGACAAGATGTTTGCATTGCTGCAATGGATTTTTGTTAGTGTTTTTTTCTGATTAAGGTGTGCAAGCTGTTACAGGATTAGTGATGGGAATTTTACTTTGTATTTATATAGATTTCACTAAAAGCCAGGCCAGCTATATGTCATTGTATTTCTCTCCTGTGTTTTCAGCACAAATAAGTTATGCCAGGAAAATTTTACAGTTATAAAAAGGAGGGTGAGAAAGTCCATATATGTCCAAATTAAAGATAACCTGCAACTATTTGTGATACTCTAGCCCATTCCCTTATGCTTATTATTCAGTGAGGAAATTCCATTTCGTTTGATACACACCATCTTAATAAAAAAACCAGGTTGGCCCATTCGCTCCACTTTTCTTTGACAAGATATCATCTGAGACAAAGGAAAAACAAGACTGGTACTATGGAGGACAGGCGATGATGATAGTTATAACTTGACACTCCTTTTAGCTTTGTGAATGGCAGTGTTACAGGTTTTGCTAGCCCAAACTATGTGTTTTAGTCAGAATTTCTCTACGTATTTATTTTATTGAGGGCAGTGATTAAAATCTTTCTTTCTTGTTTCTGCATCTTCCCAAAATCTAGCTATTCTTCCAAATGTATTTCTGTAAAGTCCTTTAGCACTCTGATTTCACTTACAGAGTTCAAAGAATGGAGTATTATTCAACACAGCTCCATCAACAAGAGTGAGCAGTAAGTGGTTTGTTGTACTGCTAATCCATTTATTCATAAATGAAGAAATGTGTGTCTCATGATATAGAAAAAAAAAATCCTTGTTGTCATGTTTAATCTGGTCTTTAATTTTGAATGATCAGTGTCTGTAAGATGTGTTTTATTATGAAAGGTAGTTGCAGTACCCTCTGTTTTTCTGAGCTATATCTTTAGGTGGGCTATCTTTCCTTTTTAGTTCAAGATGTTGCTACTGAGAAAAAGACATTACTTGCCTCTTTGCATAATGGATTTCTAGAAATTTGCTTCACCTGTTCCTCAAGTCAATGATTTGTCTCTCTATATATATTCAGGATTTTCATTAGAGTTTTAAGAGTCCCTAAATGAGGAGGTGTGAAATGACAGGACTGCACTTAAGAAAAGAGACACTATTCTAATTTCCACTTAAATGAAGGTATATCTCCATTTTTAAACTGATGAATGAACTGAGTCAAGTGTGGAGTACGTAAGACCAGAATATTTATCTATAGCATACACAGACACCAGCTTGTAAGGTATCTTGACTTTCACATGGTGTAAAGCAGATGACTCTTGAGTTTCAGTAATATTTGCTGATGATACAGCAGGTGAGACATGTTCCATAGCGTCTCACTTGCCTTCATTATGACCTCAATATTTGATTAGTGGAAGGTACTTTGGGTGCACACTTTTTCTGTCACTTGGAATGGCACAGTGCATGTAAGATACGTTCCTGTCTAGATTCCGTCACCTGATTTGGTTCACCAGGAGAGATAAAACAATAAGTTGCCACTTAACATTTATACTCTAGGCACTTATCAAATAGGAATTGCACTGAAATCAATGATCCTCTAACAAATAACCACACAAACTGCAAATACTACAGTATCTCATTTATGTGTACATACCAGAGTTGTCATACTTGTTTCAAACCGTGAAATTCATAAATCAGGATTTGAAAAGGCACACATTATAGTTGGTTTCAGATAACAGTATTATGAGTTAGAGATGAAAGGGAACAGGTTGGCCAAACATCAATCCAATCCCAAACTGGTCTCTGTTTTTCTAAAAAAATAAATTAAAAAATTGAACACATTTATCCTTTTTCATCCAATTTCACATTTTTAAAGAAGATTTGAAGGCAATAATCTTCACAATTCTACATGTAGTAGGTAGCCCTGTTCACTCCCTTCATCTCAATTGACTAGAACTATCTAATGTGAAATTCAACTCCAGATCATGGGCATTCAAATGTAAAAGTCTACAGTGTTCATGTTTAATGTAAGTTGAGTGTTTCAGGTCTCAATGTGCTAAAGAAGATAATGACCAAGATGTCACTGTAGACACATAAATGTTTAGTGTCCTTTGAACCTGCACTAAAGTGTCCAAGATATCTTCATGGTGCTGGCAGATATGATTAGGATTACTGGATACTGGAAGAGGCAGCTGGATGAAGACTACTCTGGTTGCCTAATTTTAGGCAGATGAATCCTACCACTAGTCAGTACAGTCAGTGGTGCCTACAAGATTTCCTGTTGCATGCCAAAGATATCATGCTGAGCAATGCCTTCCATTTCCATGAATTTAGATAACATTAAGAACACAAGGACCTTCCCTCTTTTCAGCCTGTTGTACTTTCCCACTCCACGGAAACACTATCCTATATTATCCAGCAGTTCTCAGCTAATATGACCAACCCCCACTTGTAATCTTTTTTCCTACTACACCACTTGTTCCCTTTTTATTGAAAATTCCCCCCTTCTGTTTCTTTATGCAGACAGAGAGCCATGGAGACTTCCTTAATTTTCCCTCTCTGCCTCCTGCTACACCTGCACTGTCTCCGTGTTCTATTGGTTTTCATTTCAATAACGCACTTCACGTTGCTTCCAGTAGCCAAAGTATCTATCCACAGTTTTAAAATCCCTCATAATGTCTGCATTATTCTTTGACACCTAAATTACACCCTCCAGTTCTATCTGAGCCCTGCTGCTGTTAAAGAAACCTCCTTTACTTGGACAGATCACTTCATGCCTTTCACCAAACCTTTTCCTTTGACCCCAGCTTCTAACAAAACTGAGCGGAAAATTTTCATGTTGACCTTACTGTACCTCAGGCTTTTTTTTCCTGCCATATTCCTTTTCATACCCTTCATCCCAGCAGTACTGGCCTTGCTAATCCCTTTATTGTTTTCTCGCCCACACATCACTATGTCTCTTACCAGTTAGTGTTTGTAGTGTCTTTCTACCCCTCTCCTCTGTCAAGTGTGTCCTGAAAATCCATTCTTATGAAAAACCCACAAAGATTATGTCAAACTGAAATTGTTCACTGTTGTGCCACATCCTGGATGTTGACAGACAAGATGAGCTACTTGCCACGTACAAGACTGGGATGGTCATTAGGAATGAGAGCTCTGACAGGAAGCAGACTCAAATTGAGAAAGTAGAGCAATAGCATGGACAACTCTAACAATTTTTGGTGAAACCTGTGAAATGTTCACATTCTGAAATCTACTGCAAGACAGTCTTCTACTGGCACTGGCTTCTTACAAGCCACCTTAGTTCTCAGAGGCCATCCCTTTCTTGGAATGGGTAAGATATTCCATGTCTTTTCCACCTTGAAGGCATTTCAGTGTTTTGATGGGGAAAACATATGATGATGGCTATTGAAACCATATTGAGAGCACATTAAAAGCCATTTAAAACTCGACTTGGGATGGAGTCTTTACAGAGTTGCAGTGACAATAGTCTCTGAGGGCAACAGATTAGGGATCAAAAAACATGTGTTAATGCTACTGAGAAATTATCTGGTTACATTCATAATAATTATCTCATTTTAACAGCAGTTTCTTATCCTGTAACCTCATTGGGACAGGGATTGCATTACTCTCTATAAACTTACTTGGATGAGGTTAAATATGCCTTTTTTTTTTTTTTTTTAAATGTCAGAGTGGAATGATTTATCTAGCATTTGAAAGCTCAAATGGGCTGGGCAAGTAATAATTCAGCATTGTAGCTACTACAAATGAATCTTCTGCTCCACCTGTTCTCATTTTATTACCTGTCTTTCACTCTGGGCTTGTCAAAACTGCATCGTCTTGGGAAGTGCCTCCAGATTGCTGACTACCACTTGAGAACATTGGGAAAACGGGTTGTTCCCAGTCTGTGCTTCCCCAGTTATTTGCCATGTGTGCTGGAATAAGACTCTGTCAGCACAGGAGAATTGTTAGATAGTGGAAGCATCCATAAGTCTGCAGTTTGTGTCTGTCTCAGTTACAGGGGCTTTCTAGTACTGCGAAGCACAACTAATATCGGATGCTTCTCTTGAGCTTACAGCATAGAAATCCCCGTTATTCCACACTGCTTACTTAAGCCTCCACATTGCAGTCAGTGCCCACAGACCACCTTGCTGAACAGCACATGAATTAAGCCAGCCAGCCTAAGAAATGCCATTCTCCTTTCCAGGCTTTGCTTCTAGCTGGATGATACTGTGCCTCACCTGTCTCCTGCTGGGCACCGGCTTGGGCAAGTGCTTGCCAGTATGTGTTGGGGTGCTCGGGTGCTTGCCAGCATGTGTTGGGGCTCACATGTTTCAAGGAGAGAAGGAACTGGCCGCAAACCCTCCACCTCTGAGTGTCAGGGTCCCTTAGTTACAAGTATATCCATACAGCATATATCCATGGTGGTACGCCGTAAAACAAGGGGCACCGAGTCTTCCTCTTCCATAAGCATCACTTCACATATTATAAAACTATTCTGCTCCTTCTTAAAAAGGGACTCATTTTCCAACTATTGCTATTCCAGAACTTCATGCCTCAAAATACTTTGACTTTCAGCTGAAACTTAGAAAGGATCAGCTCAACACTATTTATTATTCTGCCAACATTGTCCTTCAAATTGCTCTTCTCCTGTCCTGCATATTACTTCCCTTCTGCATGCCACATCAGCTTTGTTTTGCTGGACCAAGCAAGACAAGCACTTATAATATCTCATTTTAAAAAGGATCTCCATTATCCCAGTCATCTGAGGACCCCTCCTCTGTACTCATTCCTGAGCACCTGTGCCTCCCTCTCCCTTGACACTTTGCCCACTGTCCAGGAGACCAGCATCCCTACTGCCTGCATGGCAAGGATGGCAGCAGCTGCAGCATCATGGGCTTATTTGCCCCAGTGTGACACTTCTTTCCTTGCTCTTTTACACTGTTTTGTCTTTCATATTTCCCTGCATTTATTTGCAACACCTTGGGCTGTTGCCTTTGAGCTTTTTTCTTGGTTAGTGTTTTTCTGTTTGTTAGTTTCTTTTTTTTTTGGGGGGGGGGGGGGGGGGGGGGGTTTGGTTGGTTGAGTTTGGGGTTTGGTGTTTGGGTTTTGTTTGTTTGTTCATTTTTTATTTTTTCCCTGCCTTTTTCTTGGCTGCTTCACAACTGGCAGCTCAGTTATGAAGCTCTGACCGACAGACATATCCAAGTCTTTCCACCCCTCACTTTCTTCCATACGGGAATCTCCAAGCCATCAGTAGAAATTCTTGTGAGCAATCCCTCCAGCTCCTGCCATTGCATTTTCTATTGCATTCTTTATCAGAGTTCTGCACCAAGATACCTATTTTGTTCTGCAGGATATCCCAGTCATCTCTGAGTATTAATGACGTTGTCAAATAAGGCCAACAATCAAATTCTGATGGTGCTGAGCTGATGTCATCTCTTCAATAATTTATTTCCTTCAAGATTAATATTTTCTGCATTTTGCACTGCTGGCTGCATGTAGCAATCTGGTCCACCATAGGAAGAAGGGAGAAAGCCAAGCAAGAAATACATCAGCCTTCCTTGAAGGTCTATCTGTACTCCAGGGCAGGTGTTTCTTTCTCCTCTAGGTCCTTGAGTTAACAGAGCTGGAAAGCTCAGTCCTGAATTTAAAGGAAAGCAAAAGCAAGCAACTCACCAGGACCACTGCTGCATTCCCACTTTTTCCATAGGAGGATAGGAGAGGCTTTAGTATATAAGTTACGAGCAGATGCAGAGGGCTAGATTCTTTGGGTTAGCAGTGCATTATAAGGTGGCCTTTCATTCTATCAATGCTCCTTTTAGATTTTGCAATGAGACCTAACCTATGCAGATCCCTCTGCAATTAAACTATAGCAGGTTGCAACTCCAAATATTTTATTAGCAACTGATAACCACCTCTCAACCAGGCCTTGGACTCAACCTGGCTAGAAGTAATGAAGCGGGCTGATACAAAACTGCTCATTTATATGAGTTGACTGACACAGAGGAATTGTAGCGTCTGAGTTCTCAGCAGCTCTGACATTGCCATCGCACTGGACTAAAGTGTTTTAATTTTTATCATGGGATCAGGTGACTATTCTTCAGCCATGGCCATTTGTTGGCATAAGTATCCAAAATGTTGGCTATGCAAGGGAAGGACAAGTGTTAAAATAGAGCCAATGACCCTCTCGGTCAAATAGCATTGACTTCAATGCATGTAAGACATAGAGTGTTTTTCCAATGTAACTGACATTAAATTTAAGACTATTTCTAAAACTCTGGCCATAACATCCAAATCTTGGCTTAAGCAAGAATCAAAAATTAAATTGGCAGTGCCCAGCTCCTGCTTTCAGATCATGAGAACTGCTCTGCGTTTTGTACGTGCCAAAGTGCACAGCGTAGTTTGGGAATAAGTGAGAATCACCCCAGGAAAACACAGTCAGTTTGAAACAGTTTTTGTAGGCAACTCTGCACATGTGAACCCATATGGTTTTGTTCTTACCTGGACTTCCTAACCATCCAAAAGCAGCAGGTACAGACACCAAAATCTAACAGAAGAGCTTGTGAAATCCTCTTCTGGTGTAAGTTCACTGCCAGCAGAAGTGCTGTGTGAGATGTTGGTGTTGTCAGGGCTCTGAGTGCACCCATAATATGGGTCACCTACCCACTCACTCACCTATAGGAGCCTGAACTCACTGCCAGGGCACAGGAAAAGTAAAACTGCCTCATGAAGCAGGGACAAGGTGCAGGGTCCCCCCACACCACCCCGGGGGACGGGGCTCCCATCAGGGACTGTAAAGCTTAGTGGTGCTCATGGTAACCTAAGCAAGACAGACTTTTAACTTCTTGAAGTCAGATTTGAATTGATCTGCCAAAATTAGTTTTGAGGTGCCTCATGTGAACAGTTTCATGTAGGGACAATTTTTGGAAGATAGAACACTAGCATATCCCCAGACCAATCCTGTATCTCTTCAGCCTCCACACCTGAAAACCCTCACCTGGACATTTATCTTCATTTATCTGACATATTTCAATACCTCCTCACTGACAATATGCTACACTGTAAAAATAAGAAAACCTCCAATTAGTTTGGAAAAAACAAAGGCAATGAAGAGAACTACCACAGACATTAACAACAGCTGGTGTACGAAGAACCATCCCATTAAACGTGCCACTTGGTGTATTCCACTTGCTTCCTAAAGAAACAATAGATCATTGCCTTATATGAAATCATTGCAGCGGCCGTTATGCTGTCACTTCGCTTTCCACCCTTGCTGGCTGCTGGAGTGAGCGAGAGGGTAATGGAAGAGGCAGTCCCCTGGGAAAAGCGGTTCCCTCCCCCAGCATAACCTCCAGAGGCTTTCCTGAGCCTCCTCAAAAGGGTAAGTACGAGCTTTTCCTCAGCTGTAGAGGGCCCTGGGGATGATTGTTGTTAGCACTGCAAAATCTCTTTTGCCAGCCTAAATAAATATAGACAAAACACAGAAAATGACTGCAAGAGTGAGATGTTGGGAGACAGCTGGTACACCATGGGAGAAACACAACAGGAAATTTTAATGTGGCAGTCTAGATTGCTGTGCTACTTAAGCACAAAACCTTCTCCACAATAAACGTCAAATTTAAAGAAAACAAGCATTCTCAAAGTTAACTTACCTTCCCATTTTCTCACTTAAAAATTAGCTTGCATGTCCATTAAAAAAAGAATTATATTCCTTACTGACTGAAATAAAAGACAGAGAAAGAATTAAGATAAAGAAACAGCAAAAGCAGAAAATGTATTTCCTATGCTTAGGAAATGATTCAACCTGTAAATGGTCTACACGAGTCTCTTGAAATACATTTTTTGAATCTATTTGGGCTACAAGAACATGCATGTTACACAACTCTGCATTGTTGCTACAGTCACTTACATACCAAGTCATCTTCTTCTGCCCCTGAGACTGGACCCACTGTGCTGTTCTGCATAAGAGCCCTGTCACCTCAGCCCTGCTTTCCATATGGATAAGTTTTTCGTTGCCTCCCCATTCGGTAAGACTCAGGGAATTGGAGTGTCATTGGGTCTCTGGTTTTCTCCCTCTAAGGGTGCAAGAGCAACTATTCATTATTTCTTTTTGACATCACAGAGCCAGGAGGAAAGGAGCTTTGTCTGTGAAACCCTAAGCAATGATTGCATTACATTTAAGCTGGGACTGCCAAAATGCTTCTCCTCAGCTTTACAATTAGGAGGTATCCTTATGAACCAAATGGTTGGCAATGTATCCTCATATGCCTACATGGCACAGTCCCATCCTAGTGTATCTGTGGCACTGTCCAAAGTAAAGTGAATTGCTGCCATAAAACTAAAGGAAAGTTATATTACAAGTTTTTGTGTTGTGACCACTTGTTCTCATGGCACTCAGCTCTTTTATTCTGCTATAAGTGATTCCTGTGATCTTCAGAAAACAAGCTGAATAAAAGCCTCCTTTTGCAGAGTGACAGACTAATCTGATGCCCTCTGTGATGCCCTTCTTTCCAGTAGGATTGAGATAAAATTGACTTTTACACTGAGATCCATCCAGACACAGTTTTCTGTCTTTCCAATCAGGGAGTAAAACTAAAGGCATATAAATAAACCCATAACTCAGCCCACTGTCTTGCAGATGTTAATCTCCTCAATACTTGTACAGGAAGCTTAAAAATGCTGAAGTTAAATGGATATTTTTGGCATGACTTAATTCTAATCTTTCAGGTATCATAAAAAATGGTCAGAAGGTATATATGTCAGAGAAACCTGTGAACGGCCCTTCTGAGCTGTGCTGGTACAAATGTGGTGCTGCCTCAGCACAGCCCTTGCACAGGAGCTGAGTGGGAGTGAATTGCTGGCTGTCACCAGGCAAGCATATCTATTCGACAAAAAAAAATTGCATGACGTATTTGGGGATTTCTGGACGGTGCCTCCATGGCTGCACCCAATACATATTGCAAATTGTTTCAGGAATCCCCTTCTGACAGCTGTTGACCAGGACCAGAGCTGTATTCTCCCAGTTCACAGCCCAGGAGACTTGAGTGTGGACATGGTGATTTGTGAAACCTTCAGGACTGTGGTCTCTAAAGGGTTAGAACTAAAATGTCTGTAGAAAATCAGCTTTAAAATGTTATACAACAAAACATGTTATTGCTGGTATTTGAGTCAGGCTTGATAATGCATTTCAGGCTAAAATATTTCTTTGATTGTCACAGAAATATATGGAGAGCCAAGTGTTTGCTTTCAGCGTGCAGAATATATTTGGTTGCATTTCATTACCAGAGGCTAATTGTCTGAGAAACAGTTTTCACATCCAGCATTCTTGATAGATACAGTGAAAAAAAAAATGCTACTGAGAACCAAGAAGCCTTATGTTGCTGATTATTTAAGAGTGAAAGGATTAGTAGTGGCAGTGAGTATTTAGGCACTTTTTGAAAGAAATGTAGGATAGTTCTTGGATTGATGTGGGTGCCCAGCGATCCTGCCCAACACTGAAGTTAAAGCACCACGTATGTACTGGCTGTTTATAAATACCTCAATAGCCATTTTCAGTAAAATATGGAAATTCCTTCATGCTGTAGCTGTTCTCTGTTAGATCATTAAGCATGTCAATACTGGTGAACAATCAAACAGGGGAAAAAATGGTTTAATCTGCTTATGCTGGAGTGCTTATTTATTACAATCATTCATCAAGAAGACCTGAAAAAAAAAGGAGGTTGATTATATCCATTGGTTAAATGCCGTGTGGTACACAAACGTGGCAAACAAGAAAAAGATGGGCATCCTGCCTGATAAAGAATTACACTGAAAGTGAAAGGCTGACCTACAGTCAGCAAATGTTAATCATTTTTACACCAAAGTGAGTGTAACGTTTCTATAGGGAAATTACTTCAATCTGGTCAGTGCAAGGAGCAGTTTGTATAATCGGATTGCAAATAAGGTTTGATCACATTCCAGCTTAATCTACTCTCTGAGCACCATTTACAGCACTAAATCAAACACTGGGAAGCTGCAGGTGCTGCTTTACAGTCATTACACCCAAGGGGCAGGGACTTGGTAATAAACAGCAAATAAATTGAAGCACTGACTTGCCTGCTACGGGGCATTTCTAATTATCCTCTAGTTTAGCTGGAAATTGTCATGCTCTCATCACAGACTATTTTAACTGCTGCTGAATAAGTGTGACACTTTTAGGCTGAATTAACTGAGAATATGAAGAAATGCCTTCTTTTTTTTTTAATGTTGGATCAGAACTAACTTGCTAAAATCTGAGGACAGCAATCTGTTTTCATGTTCCCATGCTGGAAGTAGAAACATTACAACTGTAAGCCTCACATATTTTAATTTTGGGCTGAAGACCTACCAAAATGAATAGCACTTATCATGATAGCTCACATGTATACTAAATAGGCTGATAAGTAGGGCTGCAGCCTCCTGTGCTATAGTTGATCCAGGATTGCTGGTGGTGGTGTTTCTCAGAAAAGTTGATCGTGAGAGTGTATGGTGATAAACGAACAGAACACTGATTTTGTTGTATATTTAGTAAGTTTAAGGAGGAAGGAGAAATATAAGACCCCTAGCTCCTAAAAAATAAAAAAAGGTTTTTGGAGATGCACAGATAATTGGAATGATTAAAAGCTGCAAATATCTTAGCCATTTATGATACCTCCAGACCCTCCCACCCAGGCTTCAACCTAGTAACTTGTCAACACAAGCAATATTTAGAGGAACATTAATATAAAAAGACACCTCTGCTGGGAAGTACAATACTCTAGCAGCAAAGGTATGTAATACACCTTGATGAGATGTGATGAGGTGATCATTTTCAGTAATTTTTAATAGGGTGAGTGATCTGCAGGTAGCTTACCAGCTGCAGTTATGCTCAAACCCAAAACTAAACAGCTTTTCCTGCTAGAAAGAAGCTAGTTGTAGCTAGCTAAGACATACATCTTTCTCTTTTAAAAAGAAAGACATTGATTGTGTAAATGTCTAAACTGAACTGAAATCCCAGTTTGTGATCATATTTTTACCCAGATGTGATTCTTTTTCTTAATATACTGTGAAATAAGATTCATAACCTTTATGTAAATTGTTTCTCCTAATATCTCTGAAGTACTATTTAGCAGGTAGCAATAATGAATGCAATTGGATCACAGCTCTGCAAATATCCTTTTTCTACTTGCTAATGAGCAAAAGACAATAGCATAATCCTTGGGTTTGCATCTTTTAGGACTTCCAACAATTAATAGCTTAAAAGATTTATTAGAGGAAAAGTGGGTAACTGCCAGTTTTACAGATCTCAGTCTGCCTTTAGAGGGGGACTGTGGATGAGATAGCACTGCAGAGTGCAGTGTAACCCTTGTCATCAGAGCTGCAAATAATCTCAGCTCGGTGACCTCAATGTCCAGGCTCCAAGGAGTGAATAAAGACTGTATGATCGTAGTATTTATTTCAGCAGGGAGTAAATGGATCTTTTCTGCCGGATAAACTCAGTTGCAGACGGAGCAGAGACTGCCCTAGTGCCCACTGAAATACTGCTGGAGTTTCTAATTCAAACAGAGGAGCGAGGCTGCACTTCTCCAGAAGTGTCTGCTTTGAGCTATTTTATGGGAGGAATAGAATAGAGTCAAGCCCAGAAGATTAGGAAAAAAAAGTTAAAGGCCCAGAAAGATTGAGATCTCTGTTGTGTCCAGTGCTTTTCCACCCAGCAATTAGGTTTCAAAACATAACATTATTTGTAGATGTTATCACAGGGGCACAAAGTATTATCTTGCCCTTAACTCTTGGAGGATTTTTCCTCTACACCCTTATTTCCAGTGGCCACGACTAGGACCACTCAACATTAGCTGGCAACTTTTTTTTCTTATGGAAATGCAATGAATGTTCCTTTGTTACATGTTGATTTGGTATGGTATCTGCATTTAAAGTGCCTCCATGTTGTAGATGAGCTATGCTTTTCACATTATGTTCTTTCTTTTGGTTTTCAGGCAAATTAATTAACATGATACAGAAAAAGGAGAATACAAATGCTGAAGCCCTCACTTTAAGCCCTCATACTCTTTTGTTCTCCATTATTGCACCAAATTATTTAATTGGGTCTCTCTGATTGTGCACAGACACAGAAAAGAACACAGTCTATTGTGAGAAGCCCTACAACCATAATGCAGTATCAAATTCAATTCCCATCAAAAGTGCTTGCTGCTAAAAGCCTGTACTGTGGCTGCAGATTAATGAAGATCTGCATTGAGCAAAGTGGTGGTCGTAGAGACATTATTTTTCTCCAATAGAAGGCCTATTCTTGAAGAACAATAAAAGCATAGAAAAGCGTTAGTCTGCTTATGGATGGAAATAAATCAAAATGAATAAGAGGGTTGATGGAAATAGTCTGAAAGCAGTAGAGTGGAATTCTGAAAATACTGTTTTTGTTTTGTAAGGATTTTTTTTCCCATAGTCTCTCAAAAATGCTGCTTGATGGAGGCTCAAAAGCCTTGGAGTGAAGGACAAATTTGAAAAATCAGAAACTAATTGCAGAAAATCAGCATTCCACAAATATATTTTTTTTCTGCAGAGATGTTGCACAGAATTCAGACTCAAAATAAGAAGAAAATGTAAAGAAAAAGGAAAATGAGTCATTAACTAATACAAAAGTTGGATCCAAAGAGTAACCAAGAGCTATGAAATAGCATTCAGTCACCTTCAGATGAACTTTTCCTTTGTTTTCCTTCCTCTCGCCATAACTTTGTACATAGTTTTCCCTTTTTCTTCTTCTCTCAGTGTCAAAATCAACTTTGTGTTTATTTGTGTCAGTGATTAGGGCCAAATCCCAAAGTACTTACCAGCAATAAGAATATGACAATTGGCTGCAGCTGGACAAGCATGTGACCATAACACATTTTTTTTTAGAGCCATGTGGTTGCTCCATTTATTCTTACAGGTGGTATCATCTTGGCATTGCTCAGTGCTGGATGAGTTTGAACACACAGCTGAGTAGCTGGGTAAAGCCAACAGGCCACGCTGCAGTCAGTGACAGTCAGCCGCTGCCAGTCTGTGGAGAGAGGAGGGAATCCACCCTCACATCACCTGAGGTCACCCACCAAATGGAGACAGCCAGGCTAGAATGCTGAACAGGCTGAGTCTCCTCTCCGGAAGTCTCTCCTCCTCCCCTTTGACTGTGTTTAAAAGTCACCACGTTTGGATTCCTGAACTGGATGAACTGTTGGGTGCCTAAAACGAAGCCAGACGAATCTGAAACAGATATATCCATTTTAAATGCTTAATCTCAGTCCTTCCTTGCATTCCCAGCATCTCAGCTGTATATACAATCACAGGTGATGCAGAGACCAAGTGCCCAATTTACATCAGTGTACTCAGGAAGTTGTTCCACCTCTGCACTGACGATACACATTTAGAAATAAGTAATCCAGAAGTAAGTCCAGGAAAATAGATGCTTTATCAGTGTGCTAGGCTGATTTTTACCAGGTCTTTCAGGCTTAACTGTCCCAGATTTGAGACCTGAATCTCTTTGCTGAGAAGAAGTCATTGGTGTGAAAGCCAGAGCAGTAACAGAACTTCTTTCCAAAGCTGGAGCAGGTGATGGATGACTCTGTGCATTGTCATGATTCAGAGGTCTACAGTGTCTTATATTGAATTATATTGGCCTGCTATTCAACCTATTAATATATACAGGATAAAACAGAACTCATCATAATCAGTGAGTCAGAAGGGATGCAGATTTTTCTTAATTGCTGTTCAAAAGTATGTCCTGAACCAACCTTAGAGACTTATGGTTTCAACACTCATCCAAGATTTACATTGGTGTGTATTGACAGTGGAAACAAAGTGGAGGTGCAGCTCTTGGTCTCTTTTACCCTGGATTAAGTCACACAGAGCAGCTTTGAATTATACTTTACAATAATTTAACTAATTAGACTAAGCTCTGTTCTTTCTCATTATTATCTCTCAGTCTGAGATCTATATTAACAAGATCTTTCAGAACATCTCCAAGGACCTGTCTTCCTCTGATGACACATGTACTGCAACTAAACTTAAAAAAAATCTCCATTTTTGAAAGGTCTCAGCCCAAGCACCCTATGCCCTCTTAGAAAAGCTGCCCCTGCTCATCCAGACTTGGTTGCTCTGATTTCTGGGGTTCTGTGAAGAGGAATCTGGCTTGGAGGCATTGTAGATGCTAAGTGTGTCCAAAGACAGGAGTACAGAAATGAATGTCAGAAGCTGGGAACGTACCTGGGAAAAGTCTAGATATAGGCAACTGTAGCACTAGCACAGATTTGTGCAGGATGTGGGCTGTAACAGCCTAAAATGCCACATCTTGTTTACATTGGCCTGGTTCTGTTTCGTACACTCTTATGATCTTTGCACAGATTTAAGAGCTCCTTAATACTTGTGCTGAATAAAAAGACCTGAAAACATAAGATGGTTAGCCATAGTACAAACATTTTCTCCATTGAAGAATTTGGTGCCAGTGAGACATACTGGATATACCAGTGTTCTGCATGGGCTGGATGAGGTAGTACAGAACTAGAGTTCCTGCTGTTGGGAGGGAGATGTGCTGCACAGGTAGCACTGCTCCTGGGCATTCACCAGCATGTGCCATGTGGACTCAGTAACCCAAATCTGTTGAGGGCTGAGATGGTCTCTGGTGCTCAGAGACTGATTTATTGCCCCAAATCCAGAGGAAGGAATAGTGTTTTCCTGCACCCAAGAGTTGCTTGGAAATGATCTTGAACACTCTGAAATGGGAAAAGAAACAGAGGAGCCACTCATTGTGTTCCTTTCCAAGGTCACAGGGGTGCAGATTGCAAAATCTTAGTTTTTGGATTTTTTCAGATTCTCATTTTTCAGATTAACTTCCCAGCACTGTCAAGTAAAAAGCAACTTCAACAGTTGTAGGTCTCAGCCTATGAAACTTGCTGTCTGTTTTCTGGTTTTTGGATTTTACAGATGGCAAAACACTAGAAAGGAGATCGTCAACTGCCATCCAGCCTCTGCCAGCAGAAAGGGGATGGAGCTGTGGGAGAGGGCTGGGTGATTCAAGGACAGGATTCTATGGCACTGCCATGGGGTGAGTCCCTAGTCTGAGCCCTGTTACCTCTAGTAATTACCAAGCACCTGCATGTTGGTCTTGTAGGGATGTGAGTAGCTACAACAGCTATCACTCCTCATGGCTATGCTTCTGTTCACATTAAGTCACATGGTGTTTATAATCCCCACAAGCCATGTCAAACAAATTAATTACTTTGGACAGCACTATACATGTGGTAACTGATTCTGTGTCTGGCATTTAAATACATCTGCTGAACCCTAACCCAAGACTGACAAAAGACCAAATGCAAGTTCTTCACTCAGCTTGTTTGATCAGACAAGAAAGCAAACTAAGCGAAGTCAGACAATATACTGAGCTCATTAAAATCACATTTGCTAGGAACAGTGGTGTAACACAACACTTACGGAGTTATATACCTGTTTTTGTTCTAGTAAAATCAAGATATGAGTGAAATTCACCCCTTACTGGGAGAGAATCACTAGCCTTTGCTGCAGCCTACCTAATCTCTCCACACCAAGTACTTGAACATTGCATTTCTGCTCTCAAATTATCTCACCATGAATTCTTCAGTAGGCCTTCTAAGCTGTGGGATTTGAGGGTTAACGACTAAACTTTCTCATCATGCAATTCCTCTCCCAAGCAAAACTTCCCTCAATAAATGCTGCAAGCATCTTGTGCCTGTACTGTCTTTGAAACATCCATCTCTGTTTGGCAACAAAGGCACTTAAGACATAGTGAGCTTTGCACTGTGTTATAACTTTCATATTACCCTTTGCACAGCCATTTTACTTCAGCTGCATGGTGTGTATCATTCATTGCAAGTTTACTTCATTCTCTGAATTCATAGCTGATGCTCTCTGGACCATAAAATTTCAGCTGCAAAACCAGAACATCTCATTATTTCTGAAATATCGAGCTTGTATCTTCTTGATAAATAATTCCTACTAGTATAATGTATCAGACTAAAACATATTTTCTGAGGCCAGTGAGGTTAAAGCGGCAATCTCACCTTTTTTAATTTTTTTGCCCTGAAGACAGTGATTTCCATATATAGAGTGACCCCGGTTTGTGTTGAACATGGGGAATGAGGATGAAGCATGAAACGACACATATTGCTGTCAGAGATTTGAAATGAGGCCTGCTAACCTGTAGGCAGCCTTACAGGACTAATCAGTCCCTCACATTACCAATGTATTCAGATTGCTACATACAGCAGCCAGCAATGGCCAGGGAAGTTTTCTTTTTTTATCACTGCCATTGACAAACATTACATTTTAATGCAATTTCTCCCTTCCATCTACTGTCTAAAAAATGAAAAAAACCCACACCAAATCCTTTGACACCATATCTCTGAGACACTGGTCTCATCTGGTTTCCTTGATACTTGAAGAGTGGGTGCGACTGTGTTGATTTGCTTTTGAATATACATTAGTCAGCAGCAGCTTAAACAGCTGATAACATTTTTTTACTCTTGTAGCTGACAACACAAACTCTTTTGAATTCATCTTGTTTCTTAAACTTTGCCTCTGAAGTTTACAGTAGCCCAAGATACCTGAGCTGAATTTGTCTGGAGATGCTGGAAGATGCATGGGCAGGAATGAAAGCCAAAGCCTGTCTTCTGCTTGAAAGATTTTTCTTTTTTTAATAGTATTCTAAGCATTGGTCATACCATTAGCAAAAAAGCCTCTTGAAGCCATAAACTCCTGACTTTTCCATTTGGAGCACACAGCTGGCAAAGACTCTTTTTCCCCCTTTGTAAGAAGTTCCAAAGCTGATAAAATGTAAATATACTCTTTCAGATCCCTGTTGTACTAAGTGTACCACTACAGGCAGTGATATTTCTTGTGTTCCTGATATATGTGATGACTCTTCATTTCAAGGTTTCATACAGGGAGATAAAAGAAGAAAATGATAGAAAAAACCCCAACATTACCAGTCCTAGCAAGTAGTAGCTACCCAGTATGTAAATCCCTTCAAGTGAGGATTATGTTACCCGGCTTTTTGTCCAGAAAAAGGCATAGTAGGAAGAGCTGGGTCAAGGGCACATGCTATACATCCCTTTAGTGCCAGTCCAAATAGAAATCCACCCGGAAACGTATACTTTATCATGTGGCATGCAAATCCCTCTCCTTGGACAGCCCCAACCCTTCTTCAGGATTTCTGATGTGCCTGGGATCCTTGAGGATTGCTAACTGATACAGTTTTGGAGCTAATGGCAACCCACTGAGACATGCAGCAAGGAGGAAACTAACTCGGGATTAAAAAATATAATGAATGGAAGCTTAAAACTGTTGCAGAACCTCATTCTAAATGTGCTGAACAGCTCTTGCAGATAATGAGCATCCCACAGATTCAGACCCAACCTTATCTCATTCTGGAAGAAAGGGAGATGAGGAGGAGATACGCTAGCCTGGGCCAGTGATTCTCTAATTCAGTGAGTCCATAGTGCATCCTTCAGCATGGTGCAGGGGTACTCAAGCCAGCTCCAGGAAGAGCAGCTCTGGAAATGACAGAGATATGGTCACATCAGCACAATGTCTCAGCCTGGTGAGCCCTGCTGAGGGGATATCACATCTGTAATTGTAAGCTGGCCCTGGCTGGCTGTTCAGGGCTCCCTGAAGTGCCACACACCTGCCAGTGGGGACACGGTGGGTGTGCTGGACACTTTGAACGGCACCACTCATCCACATGTGGGCAACCACACTGAGCAGTGGACCTCTACTGGGATTACCTGCCACTGAGACCCAGTTACCACGTGGATGGTCCACAAGCTCACTGTATCAACATGGAGAACACCCCCCCAGCTTGTCATTATGTGCCATTTTTTGGCACTTCATTCTGTTTTGTAAAGATTTACCTAGAGGCTCAATTTAGTGCAAAACTCAAAAGCAGCTCTGGGGAAATGTCTGCTCCTCACAAAACAGAAGAAGAGAAAGTTCCCACTGAGGTTTTACACGGGTGTTATTTTCTCCCTTGTGTAATGTATGCAGTTGAACTCAGGGTTTTTTTCCCCTTGAAATAAAAGAGCTTCAAAGGCAGTTTAAATGAATAAGTAAGTCTGATGAAGTGATAGAATTTTTCTGGAGGAGAGATCATTGGCAAATTCATTTTAGATTTTATTTTTTTTTTTACAAACCATGGCATCTTGTTTTTAAAAACATGTTTGAAGTCTTTGAATTTGCCCCTTGGACCCATTTAAATCTAGTTTCTAATCCCTTAGTCTCTGTAATCATATGAAACCTCTATTTTGGTATTATCATTTGAGTCCTAAGTATCTGCCAAATGCATACTATATCATCAAATATTTGTAATACAGTTGTGATTAAGATGTAGAGCCCTCAAAAGAGGTTGATAACAGTTTAAGCAACTTTGGAGTAAATCAAGGGATTTAAAGGATTAGAAACAAGATAACAGATGTTGAATGTGTACAGATCTTTCTGAAAGTTTTGTTAATTTTTAAATACATGCCACAAATAATGAAATACAGAAGGTGTTCCTGCATGTTATATTCACAATTTCCGTACTCCTACATGTAAAAACAATCAAAAATCAGGTATCCCTGTCACCATTCAGCAGGGTATTTTACCCCCAAACTCCATCATTCAAATGCTTGATGAAGCTGACTGCTGTTCAGCAAGGCAGAAAAGAAGCCTGCATGCCCCCAGACCCCACAATCCAGGCTAGCAAGCCAAAAACATCCTCCACGGGAGAGGTGTTCATGTTCAGCCTCCTTTAAAAAAAGGCTCCAGGCACTGATTCATCCCAGCTGTGTTGGCTCTTTGCTGCAGTGAGTGCCATGGAGGCCCTTCCCTGGAACCAGAGGGGGAAAAGAGGAAGGTAGATGGGGAGAAATGGCCAGGTCTCACTTGGGATGAGACAAGGCCAAGACCTGGATACATTGTTTTACCTATGGACTGAAGCTCTTCTAGTTCAGGCACTCAGCAGATTAACAGTTATTATTATATCTTATGACAGCAGACATAATGTGATGGATCTTACTGCAGAAAGACTGGGCGAATAGTTCTTATCCTAACATGCCAAGACTTTATATAGGGAAATAGAAATAATTGTGTGCAAGGGTTCCTGTTTGCAGCAAATGGTGACTGACCATGTTTGCACAGACAAAAGGATTTTTGTTGGGTGACGAGGATGAGGATCCCAATGGAGCTGCTGCATTGTTGATCATGATCCTGGCAGCAGATGGAAAAGTGTAAGACCACACTTGAAATGGTGTGTTTATACCACGTGCTGTTTTAGAAGATGGGCATTGGAGCAGTAAAGAGCAACAGGTAGGAGAGGGGGCCTCAGGTACTTCATCAGGAGAGGGAGATTAAGAAAACAGACTCTTCGTTTATTGTAAAAGAAGAGGCAGAGAAAAAGGAATATTCAATGTCTGAGAAGCTGAGAAGTGGCAAAAAGCTGGATGCCAAGGATGTGAGAATAGAACAAAGAGCTGGAGGAAGAGAAGACAAGATTTCCGCAATGTTTCTGCACACTATCTCCCTACAGAGGGTAATTAGTATGAGGAGAACAATAACCCACCATCATCAGGCAGCCCTGGATGTGTTCACAACGCAATGGTTTGCTGCATTGGCAGGAGAAGCTGCAAAGCCTCTTGGAAACCCTCTTGTTAAAATTCTTCCGCCAAATTGAGGGTTATATGACAGAGATAAAATCAAAAAAGCTAAGACAAATGCATTTCTAATAGGAATGGACATTATAGGCAACCGAAAGAAGTTCTTCAACACAACAGAAATGAAAGAACAAATGGAGCTATAACATTCATTAGTAAAAGGCAAAAGAGAGCAAATAAACAATGAGGAAGATCAGACTCTAGTGTCCAAAATCTCATTTCCTATGGCCTTCCCTCCTTTAGCTCTCCAAAAAGATAAAGGTAAATCGTGTCTAGTTAGTTATCAAAATCAATTTTTATGAAGAAACAGGAACTCCACCCAGGATAACAAACCCAGGTCGCATTGCAGAATGATTATTTTGGGTGAATTAGTCAAGCTAAAAGGGGCACAGTTCATGCTACAACACAGAAAGAATGGTTTGCAGTCACCCACAGGCAATTCTAAGTTACCAAAAGGACAAACTATGGTACCTGCTGTTGCATGTGATGGTGACACTGAGGTAAGATTTTCGACTCCTAGATCTCCAGACTGTGATCTCAACACTGGGCAGACAGTTAGGCATGGAAGTGCTGAAGTCCTTTATTACATCTAGATCACCATGGCTATTTTTGCCGCAAAATTAATTTTCTAGGTTTATGGGATAGTCATACAAACAAGTTAATGAGTGAAGAGAAAGTGTGAACTTAGTGTAAGTCAGCTGCCCTGCGATAACAGCCAGTGCATCAGTTCTTACCATGGGATAACGTGCAGGAGAGTTTCCTCCTCAGTAAGTAAATGAGGGGTAAACAGCCAGCCTAGAGAGAGAGAATTTATTGTGGGGAGAGAAGCGATTAAAACTAGCAGTAATTAGTTCTCATAGCCATATCCTGAGTGCTAGGACACATAGAAATATTTCTGAAGGACATGTTTTTCCCATTTGTGTTCAACAGGCTGTACTTTAGGACATGGTCTGTCAAAAGAACCACATGGCTTAATTGGTCTCCCAAGGCCATTTGTCTTCATTCAATGATTATGGTTACAAGTGAGCATTTAACTGGTAACTCATGAATTACTTGACTAAGGGCATCACAGAAAATGTGTTTCTGGTAGAAGGAAGTAGAAGTGTGAGAATACAAATTAAATCTTTTGGAGAGCCTTCAGTAAAATACCAGAACCAAATTTTAAAAATGAAAAAGAGAAAAATAAGAACTGAGACCAATTACCAAGTCAAGCGACTTGGAAGTCAAGTCAAGACCAATAGACTTTGGACTGCATCCTAAGAAAGATGATGTTTACAGTAGTGTGTTGGAGGACATTTACTCCATATGCTTTAGATAGATTTGCCCTGTTGAACTCATTTTTCAACAGCCCTTCTAGATTTTGGAATCTTTTTTTCCCCCCAGATTACTGTAATATTATTTCTGAAAATTGAGTAGAAGTCTCCACTTTTGTTGTGATGCATCTTTGACAATCTGCTGACAAAACTAGCCAGCAAGAGCTTTTCCCAGTGTTAGATAACATGAAGGTCTTTTGGAGCTTGTCTGTGGGAGCAGGGCTTTTCTTCCCGCATCATTTCTAGTCAGGCATCTAGTGATTGCAGCATCTTCTACAAGAGGAGGCAAATAGCTCACACAAGGGGCTTGCAAAGCAGAACACTGGATGCTCCCATTCAGAATGTCAGGGCTCAGTCTAATGAGGCTGCGGAAGCCTGGGATGAGCTGAGTGCTGAGGCTCCCATGGCAGCTGCTGGAGATCTGTTCAGAGGGATCAAGGGAGCTCAGGGAGAGGCAGGCACCTCTGTCTGGGAAGAGCAGTAGCTCCCCAGGTTCTGCCAGTGTAGGCACCCAGCTCTAGGGAAGACACCCCAGTTTAAACACCTGCTGGGGAGATAAGTCTCATTCCTCCAGCTGTGGTGATCTGTACCTTGTCCCAGATTGTCCTCGCAGCCTCTTCCAGCCTCTCTCACAGTGCATATTTGTCCCTTGTCACCCTTCTACTGCCAATGGGAGTCTTTCTATCGATTTCACTGGAGGAGGAGATAGGACTTGGAAGAGCAAATCTACCATCAAAGTCTCCACGCTGGCTAGCGGGGAACAATTTGGAAGGGTGCCATTTGCTAGAGCAATGCCCCCCAGGTGAGCTATGCTCCACAGGTTCTCTACAGCTCCAACCAAATATTGTCATGCTTCCCAAATATTAAACCATGTCCTGATTAGATTTGTTGATTACTGCTCTTTTATTTAGTTATCCCTTTGTAAAACAATGATGCCTGTATATTTAGCTGGAGGTGGCAACAACAACCTTTTGCATAATATAGAGAAAAAAACTTTCGCCAGCCCTTGGTGATCTGCCTGAGTAGCTTGTTTTATTGGATTTTTTGATATTGAGATGGTTTGGCAACTGTTGGCCTGTCAGATTGTGAGGTCACTCACCAGCCTCCATCAGAGATTTAAAGGCACTGCAAGGAAACTTCTTGTGTCAATTTGACTCAATTTGCAAACTAATGAGTTAAGCCCTCCCAATGTGTTTAGGGTCAGCTCAGATCTATTTGGGAAATATTTGACTATTAGCGTTTAAAGCTTCAGATGTGCCATTTCCCCCTTCTGCTCCCCAGCCCTCCGCAGGTTGCTCCCTCCTTTAATTTCCCTGCAGGTTTTAGAAAGGATGCATTAAATTAAAATCACTAGCTGTTTTGTGAGCAGTCTTTTGTGACCAGTAATGAATGTAATGAGTGAAAAAGGAGAGGGAAAACAGGATGATTAAATGATGCTAGGCTGTTTTTCACCCAGCAGTTTGCAATGTGACACAAATGGACAATTGGGGCTTTTCTTTTCCCATTAATTTGTATCTGTGTTTGCACTTGTCACATAAAAAACAGACTATTTACTAAAACATGAGGTAGGTAACAGATGCCACCTCCTTTGGAGCTGAACCTGATTGACCTTATGCCTGATAGTACAGTTGTGCAATGTTATTCTGGGTTTTCTCGATGTTGGACACAGCCCCAAGCACTGTGACAGCTAGACTTTACGCTCATATGCTTTTAGAAGGATTGGTATCTTGCCTTGTGTGGTTAAATTTGTGTTTTATGAAAATACAGCAGTTATTTTGAAACATTTTTCCAATCAGAATTGAGACGTAGCCAGGATTCAGATTTTTTTCAAACTACAGGCAGAAATAAGAGTATTCCTTCCTAAGAAAAATGTTGGGATTTTTCCATGATATATATCAATCAAAAGCTTTAGTAATTAATCATTTTTATGAGCCAGAGTGTGAGCTGAGTGTGTGTGTGTGTGTGTGTATATGCATGTGTGTGTTGACTAAACCAAGCATCTGTATCTGAAATCCTTAGATATCTATATTCATTAGACTGTTTGGAGACTATTCTGAGAAACATTTTCTGCCTGCTCCAAATATACCAGATTCCCTCTTACTGTTTTCTTATTTCTGTGAATCCCACAAAACAGCCCACAGCATGGGAACAGCCCAGATTAAGTACCCTAACCAAAGTGAAGTCCGTACAGCTCTACATACACAATTTAAGAGTATTGGATCTTGGTAGGAATCACACCAAGGTTTTAGGCAGGAGTGGATCTAGAGTTCTCAGAAAGCACCCTGTGATACAGTCCAGCCCAAGCTCTGGGAAATGAGCATCATAACGGCTAAATGGAATTGTATAAAACTGAGTATGGGAACAAGGACATGCTCAGTCTGATGTTTTGCTAAATGGATATTTATAATGGGAGTACTTGCCACTCACAGGGACCTAACAGGAAGCTGAATCAAGGTTTGGCTGAAGCAATCTATGGTTAAGGTCAAAATCCATACAGAGCACCTTCGCAATAATTCTCCTAGGGACAGAGAACAGTAGTATTTAATTCAGAATTAGTGGAAATAAGCTGAAGCTGGCCAAAGTGCAACAGATTTTAAAAACTAACTTGGATCCACAAAGAAATCAGATCTTTTGAACATTATTTTCTCACAACTGATGCACTATATGAAATGATAGGTCCCATAGCTCTGATAGGGCTCTAAGAAAAAGCATCACTGCCAGAGACAAGTGACACATGCAGTAAGCTGCAATACTTCAGCAACAGGCAGCCTTATCCTACTATTAAGTAAACACTTCATCCAATTTCCATTTCAATTTTATCGTTTCTGCCAACACAAGTCATTAAAATGCACAAGCTAGCTTTGCAATTATCCATTCAAATAGCACTTTAAATTGTAAGGGGTATTCTTGCTCTTGAACTTGCAATGCTGCCATCCACACGTCACTGAAATGCTCCTTGAAAAACACACTGATGAGAAAGTGGCCTTTCTATCCTGATTCGTCTCCTCTTAAAGATGTATTTCTGTTCACAGGAGGAAAATGAACTCTCATGTAAATAAGGCAACAACGGTAAATACTTTTTTTTTTGTTTTTATTGAATAGGAAAACAAACTTTAATTTGAATACTAAACCATCCAGAATATCTAGCTGAAAACATGTTTTTATTATTTACATTCCTGGGTTTGGCTTGTTATGCTTCTGGCATATCTATTCATATCTCTTGCAATATTTTTTCATTTCATATATTAATATTTAATATTCTTTATACATTGTTGAACCTTAATGGTTGTCTAATTTCTGTTTTTCATCCACAGAGAAGCTATTAATTTATGAGCATATAGGGCAGTAAGTAATAATTTGCATGAATGCCTTGAGCAGATATGCTTCCATAGGCCTCCCATAGCATAGACTTTGGAAAGGGTGATACCATCTATTGGCCAAGCTTCAATGAACACTCTTTACAAGAAGAAGAAGAAAAAAAGTTTTTTAATCCATAAAGAAGTCTACTAAGTGAAAAATCATGAGAGATGACAGGAACTGGATTGTTCCTATGGTTTTTTTGGCTTTTTTGCCTTTTATTAATGTGTTAAATATATTCCTGTGGTTTAGAAAGCATCACAGAAACTGAAGTTTTCTGTACATCTTCAGGATTTACAATGAACATTTAAAAAGATTCTCAAAGACTGGCTGGCCTGCAGGGACATCCCCACTCCTGGTGTTCCCAGCCACAGTCTGGGACTCTCTTTTCAGAGGGTCAGCGATAATTTACACCCTGTGGTAAGACTAACTTCTGAGTTCTTCCACAGACAGATGTCAATGTAAAGCGCTAATAATGTTTAAAATGTATTACTGTCCTCAAAAGATGCAAATGAAGCAAATAATGGAATTTATTTTGCATTCTGTTGAGTATGGGGTGGAGAAAAACATTGTTGGTTAAACACATGTCTACTGTCTTCACATACAGCTCATTAGAGCATGTGAAACTGCTTATTCAGAATAACTTCATGAATACAAAATATTTCTGATGGAAGACCTTTCTACTGGACAGTAGACTTAAGAGGAGTTCAATTTTTTTGCAGGCACATAACACTGACAGTTTCCTATGGGAAAGTGTTGAAACTTCAACTTCTTGTTTAAGCCACCAAGTCCTGATTTCATTTTTTCAGTGATTTCCTGTATTAAAATTTAACATTAAAAATTTGAATGGAACATTAGAAAATATATTGAATAAATAGTTGTAATATTTTTAAAAAGCTGTTGGTTTTCTTTGGTTTTTTATTTGGCACAGGTGTAATAGCAGCTCCCTGATGATATTGCAGTGTGATCAAAGCACATTTCAAAAGGCTGGACTTTCTTGTGGAAGGGAAGGCCTATATTTTAACAAAGTATTTGGGGAAAGTTGGAGCTCTCCATTTAGTGTAGGTACAACTGAGTAGAGCCCTGCAACCACCAAAGACTACCCAACAACTTGCAGGGATAGGAAAGGAAGGAAATACCTGGTGGCTGACAGGTATCCTCCAAGAGTTGTTTCAGTGCTTTTCCCCCCAGTATCCTATTTAAGCAGAGGAGTTTGTCTGTGCATTTCTCCTTCCATTTTAAGAGTAGAAAAAGAATCCTGTCCACCAAGTAGAAGTTACTGCATAATTTCCTACTAAACATCTTCTTTGCCAACAGACATTTCCAGAGCTTTCATTTAAAGACATTTTCTCCATGTTTCATATGCAGTTCACAAAAATAGAGCAAGAATGCATGTGCATTAAATCTTGACTTGGTTTGCTGCAATAGTGCATTTAGGCAGAAATTTGTGCATCTTTTTTTTTTCAGTTATCTACTATTTATGTGTAGTGATAATGCCAGTTAAATTAGACCCAATGACCTGAGCAGTCTGGTCATGTGCATGGGGGTAACGGAGTCAGATCCTGTCTTTGGGAGCACTAACTACCCAGCACATGGTCCCAGCTTTCCTACCCAAACAGTGGTCTGTACCTGAGGTGTAAACCTGCAGAGAATAGTCACAAGGTGATAAAGATGCTTTTAGGGTGCTATTTAGCCATCCCAGACTTCTGTATTAGCACACACTATATATTAGGTGTTCTTTCTTGTCTCCACTTGAGGTAAAACTGTGAAGAGAACAAGACTCATTGCTCACTTTCATTCTCTCTTTCTCTCTCCAGTAAGACAAGGTTCATTAACTTCCTTCCATGAAACTTTTAATTTCATTTTCCTGGCATTTGTGCCTTAGGAGAGTGCAGAAGTCCAAAAGTAAAGATCTGGCTTAGTTGTTTAAGCACTTCTGCGTGGTCTCTCAACTGGATTGAGAAAAGATTCACTGCTTTCAAAAGTAGGGCACTGCTGATTTTAACATTTTGTCTAACTGGACATCCATTAACTAAATGAGACCTAGCTTTAGAGAAAAAAAAAAAGTAATCCTCCATGTTAAAGACATATTTAATTTTTTTTCTTATTGTGTGAATTGTAAAAAAGAGGAGTATGTGGTAGAAAGTGTGGCTGAAGAAAAAATATCAAATGAAAATTTATCTTCATAGTAATTTTCTACTAAATTTCCATGGTTGAAGAACTAAAACTCTAATATTAAAGTTCTAAATTAAGCTGTGTATATGAGTGTACTAATAGTACTTTGTAGCATGTATAATAATCTGTCACATTGCTTTTCCAACTAATCATTAATGAATTAATGAAAGGGTTTCATTGGCTTTTTACTGTGTAACATAATGAGATATGTAGTATTTAAGGCATTCTATTAATGAAAAATAATTATTATCCTATGACAGTAATTAAGTATAATTTGCACGGAACTAACATTTTCTAATCTGTAAACATTAGCAACGACAACAGTTCCTCACAGAGCTGTTAACTGCTCTGCAACACTTTTTAAAGGAAGATGAATGGGCAAATGGGCTGGCAAAGAGGGATGCTGGTAACAGCATCTACTCAGAACACCTCCAGGCAGATCAGGAGAGGCCCATCAGTGCCTGCAGAGGCCTGTCTACAGCTTTATGTCCCAGGTTCTTGGATTTAGGAAAAAATGTAAAAAGAGGACTCCAGGACCGATTTGCAAGGTAATAAGTGAAGCTACCTTTTGCACTCACTGTGTGGATCCTGGAGACTTGGTGTATGGCTTTATTAATGTAATAAATAAATAAACCCATACGGACGTTGCCGGTTGGGGGTTCACCAACCAAATCCATTTATTGGAAGCAACCATCACCTTTTATATGCACCTCTCAAAGTAACATGTGACTCCCTTGACCAACCACCATGGGGTATCTCACTGCCCATGTGCAAGGGAGTACACTTGGGACTACATCTCCCAGGATGCTACGTCCAGCATCCCTAAAACACGCCTCCTACATTGGTGGAGCCTTTTCTTTTGCTGTAAAGCGTTGTTCGGGGGGCAGGTGCTGGAATGGAATTGATTCACTAGGTTTAACAATCTGCTTGTTAAGCAGTTTCCTTTTGTGTATGTTTTCCCAGGAACACCCTACCTTGTCCCTGTTGCAGGCTATGTCCCATGTCATTTATGGTGGTTTGCTTGAGAAGCCGCAAATGGTTAAACTGCATTAAGATGGTGGTGGTGTTCATGTACTAGTTGACATCAGATTACAAGAAATGGAAACTACGTTTTTGTCTCTGTTTTGACGCATCCAAGAACCACCCTCTCCATATCACTGCTTTTCAGCACAGGCATGCCAAATGAATATCAGTTTTGCCTCTTGTCCTCTGAACTGAACGCACCCACAGAGTCACAAATAGCAGCCACAGATAGTGTTTGCAGGGGTCCTCCATGGCCTAGCAGATAGATGGCATAAGCTACTAGTAGCTGGAGTTTTTTTACTCTTTCTGCATGTATGGGTGATAAAGAAGAGCAATCTTTCTTCTGTGAGTTACTCTCTAGCTAAAATATTAATGGTCTGCTTTGTGGATAGGAAAGTCCATAAGCTACAGAGTTCTTAAAAATCATGGAGCGGTTTGGGCTGGAAGGGACTTTTAAAGGTCATTTGGTCCAACACTCCTGCAATGGAAAAGGACATCTTCAACCAGATCAGATTACTCAGAGCCCCACCCTAACTGACCTTGAATGTTACCAGGTATAGTGCATCTACCACCGCTTTGGGCAACCCTTTCCAGTGTTTCACCACCCTTATTGTAAAAATCTTCTTTATATCTAATCTGAATTGACCCTGTTTTAGTTTAAAACCATTACCCCTTGTCCTATCACAACAGACCCAGTTAAAAAGTTTATTCCCATCTTTCATGTAGGCCCCCTTTAGGTACTGGAAGGGTGCTGTAAGGTCTCCCTGGAACCTTCTCTTCTCCAGGCTGAACAACACCATCTCCCTGAGCCTGTTTTCGTAGCAGAGGTGGTCCAACTCTCTAATCGTCTTTGTGACCCTCCTTTGGTCCCTCTGCAGCAGAGGGACATCCTTACTTTTCCCATGCTGAGGAATATATCACCTATCCCTTTTTTTGACTTGCCTAAAATTTAAAAATGTTACCCCAGATAAGCTTGAGGTTATAAATCAGGAATGAAGGAAAATGTGACAATGAGTAGCAAGAAGATAGAAGGTGTCCCTAGAGCTGGGGAACCTACAGGTCATGTAAGCTGTGTCCTGCTCCAGCTGCACTCCATACTTGGCAAAATTCTACTCCCTAAGCGTACAGAGACCAATAGACTTTAAATTGCATTACCAGAAGTTGTATATTTGACTTTACACTATAAGGCTATTTTAGTATTTTTGGAAATTTGAGTGCGGTTCTGAAGGGTTTTTTGCTTTATAACCATGTGACATACTGCAAAGAATATTTGCAAAGGTCAGATTAGTAACTGACAGGAAGGCAACTGGAAGAGAAGACTGAATAGAATTTGTGCTTTTATAATCTTGTGATATTTTATGTCTTTTATCTATGTGCATTTTATTAACAGACAACACTGTGTTTACCTTGCCAGTTCCTCAGTGAGAAGTGCACAGTGAGGGAAGAGAAGTCTATTGGAGGTTTGGAGGCTGATCTAATTTCTTAGCTATAATTCAAGGTGGATTAGAAAATAGCTTGTGAATAGATTTTCCCTGAATGTTTAAAGAAAGTTTTGCAGCTTCAGAATGAAGATTTGTAATCATGCAATATGGAGAAAGGACAGTAATTAAGAATTTAACTAGTTTTAAGATGGACTTAAACAATACTAGTCTTAAATGATATGGGGGGCTCCTGGGGTCCACCTGTCAGAGAAAGGGAAGATCCACTTCAGTCATAGGCTTGCCAAAGTGGTGAAGAGGGCTTTAAACTAAAGCTGCTGGGGGAGGGGAACCTTGGTACATCCCACTCTTACCAGTTTGAGGTAAGAGCCAGTAGTCCAGAGAGTGATCGCAGGTCAGCGGGAGAGCACCTGAAGAGCAGCACAAAGGAATTTCAGCCGCTCCAACAGCAGGTCAGCTACATCAGGATCCAGTTTAAATGCCTCTATGCAAATGCACATAACATGGAGAATAAACAAGAGGAGTTAGAGATGTGCAGATACATGCAGGGCTAGGATCTTGTTGGCAGAGACAAGGTGGGATGGCTACTATGACCGGAGCATTGGAGTGGATGGATGTAGGCTCTTCGGGAAGGACAACCAGGGGAGTTGAGGAGGTGGTGTTGCTCTCTATGTCAGTGACCAGCTGGAGTGCACGGAGATCTGCCTGGGGATAGGTGAGGAACCAGTGGAGAGTTTATGGGTCAGGATTAAACGAAGGACAGAGACAGGTGACATTATAGTGGGGGGCCTGCTACAGGCTGCCTGACCAGGAAGACTGAACCAATGAGACCCTCTACAGACAAATAGAAGAGGCATCATCTTCACAATCCCTGGTCCTCATGGGGGACTTAATTACCCTGACATCTTTTGGAGGGACAACTCAGCACGGCACAAGCAATCCAGGAGGTTACTGAAATGCATTTATGTTAATTTCTGTCTTCCAGTGACAGAGAAGCCAATGAGGAGAGATGCTATGCTAGAGCTTGTTCTCACTAAAAAGGAGGGGCTGGTGGGGAATGTGAGGGGAAGCCTGGGCTGCAGGGACCATAAAGTAGTCACTGCTTAGGGCAGCATGGAGGTCACACAGCAAGCTCACTACCCTGGACTTTCAGGAGAGCAGACTTTGTCCTCTTCCAGGTTCTGCATAGAGTATCAATACTCTCAGGCACATGGTGTGACTTGGGAATGGCCCTGTGCAGGGCCAGGAGTTGGACTCCATGGTCCTTGTGAGTCCCTTCCAACTTGGTATATTCTGTGATCATGGGATAAAGCCCTGGAGGGAAGAATGACCCAAGAAAGATGGTTAATATTCAAGGATCATCTCCTCGAAGCTCAGGAGCAATGTATCCCAACAAAAAGGAAGCTGGTCAAAAACATCAGAAGGCCTGCATGGATGAACAAGGAGCTCCTGGACAAACTCAAACACAAAAAAGACACCTATAGAGGATGGAAGCAAAGACAAGTAGCCTGTGAGGAATAAAGAGAAATTGTCCCAACATAAGGAGGACGTAGATCCATTGGAGTGAGTCCAGAGGAGGGCCATCCAGAGGACTGGATGGAACTTTGTTCAGCCTGGTCTAATGGAAGGTGTTCCTGCCCATGACAAAGAAGCTCTACTAGATGACCTTTAAAGGTCCCTTCCAACACAAACCATTCTATGATTCCATGATACAGTCTCTCTTCCTCAGTCTCCTGGGCTTTTTTGATGACTCACCTCCCCTTTGCACAGCTTGTCAGTATGATGTTTTCTTAGCTTCATTCCTCACATCCATCAGCCCTCACACAACCTGCACACAGGAAAGAATATCTGCATGCTGTCCTCCACTACCTTCCTACGTTGTGCTGATAATGTAAGACCCTTCCAGCACCTTTTGTCATCACTCCTATGCTGCTGTTCCTTCCTCCCCGCTTATCTACCTCCTGCCCTCCTTATCAGTCACAAAGTCAATTTGTGTGAATAAACTGATATAGTAAAAGGTTACTTTTAGTTTTCTGAAACTTTTTTTTCATACATTTTAATCAACGTCTACTTTGATTAATCCCCTTAAAAAAAAATCTGCTGTTCTGGATAAGGAGAACTAAACAAAACAGAAAAAAGTAGTCTTTAGCAGCTAAATCTTTTACATATCTGTATATGTGATTGGTCAGAATAAAGACCTTTTATGAAACCTTCTAAAATTTCAAAGCATCGAGAATAAAAATATGATGTCCCTGAAGTGTTCCATGTTTCATCCTCTGCATCCAAATGGTCTTGAAGAAAACTCTCCAGAAAAAAAGTAAAATTCTTTTGTGTGTAGATGCAACATATAAAAATTAAGGGCCTTTATTCCATAGTGTCCAAGTTGGGAAGTCGAGATGCAACCAGTGAATACTGGATTGTAGCTTGTACTATACTGTAGCTGTGGCCCCTGTTAAACATTCAGTTATCATCTGATAGACAGGAACTATTTACATGTTATAGACACTCCTCTTAGAAACTTTGTGTCATACAAATGTATAGTGAAACACAAATGTGCTGATATGTCTTTTATAACATAAACTTACATTTTAAACTTGTTCATCAATGTTAACTGACACTGTTGTTTTCATTTTCCGCTTTTTACTTGCATTTAAAAGGAGACATTGAAGCAAATAAAGGGAAATTGCCTCTGCATCTCATCCATCACCCAACCTCTGCTTCTACTTATTCCCATCACTATGAACCCAGAGGAATCCAGCAGGGCTGGCAACGTTTTGCGCAGCTGGAAAGATCAGCACACTCTGCCCATTCAGAGACATGGTTTGGCTCCCTAGGATGGAGAAGTCAGATGCAGATGGGAACGCACACAACTGTAATGATGAGTAGGATCAATGAGAGCATTAATTCCCTCAGCTGTTTAATGCAGTGGTTGTGTTTCTCTAGAGAGTTGAGTTCAAATTCAATTTAGATGATAAGTCAAAATTATGTTGGCCATTTTTTTTTCTCCCAAGGAGATATCTATCTACCTCAGATACCATGACATAATTGGCAATATCTACTCTGAACAAATCAAGTCTGATATTGATAAGGACTGTTGAGCACTGAACCTTGAACCAGGGCTGCCTGCGCCATTCCGTACTCTGACTGCCGTAGCAACTAAACTGTTGTTTGTTTTGTATGAGCATGAAATGCTTATACAATACCTCAAAATAATTCATTAAAAACAGACATAATATCTGCTAGAGGGGTTTAAACCTGCGTCCTCATTGACAACAGGAATACTTCTATTGGTTTTAAAAGGGATTTCTAGACTCAATAATTGTTATATTTAAGTGACCCATTTACAAATACAATTTACTAACTTTTAGGATCTTCATATTTTTCCTGCTGAAACATTGGGAGCATGCTCCTGACTTGGTTTACCAGTCATCTGCACTGGGGATTTGAAGACACATTTGAACTTAGACTTGCATGTAGTTTGAGTATATGACTTTCCCTTTCATGGGCCCCATGGAAAAGGAAGGGGAAGAAGTTAGGGTGTATATGTCTTTTTCTGTGGACAGGACTCCACCAGGATGTACACCCAGATCCAAACTCAGGAACACTTCCTGTCTTTGAGACTGCCTTGCTGCTTCAATTTGGAAATGACCGTGGCACTAACGCTCTTAAAAATTTCGACTATGGTATTGAAGACCTTTGTATCATGAAGTGTTATCAAGGCGATGAACATTTCTTCAAGAAAGCTGTTAAAGATGAATATTTCTCTTCCTTATGCTCATCCCATATCCCAGCTTCAGTTGTGACTTTGCTCATCATTACTGTGCCATCACTCAATGTCAAACTCCACATGGATGGAGCTGAGCAGGGAGGGGAGAAAATTTACCTCCTTGAGTTTCACATTTGCAGCAGTACCTGTTAAAAAACATGTTTTATTCACTATTAGCATGTGGTGAGACTTTCAAAGGAGTCTTAGCATATACTGGCAACAAAATTTAGTCTTCAGCATTCAGCTTTCCCTCCAGATGAAGCACTATGTCATCTCTGGGATCAAGAATATTAAAAAATGTGAATTCTTAGCTCTAGCTAAAAAGGACATTTCCCAGTTAGTCTCTGTTTCAATGTACAAGGGTTGTGCTTAGTGATTCAGTGAGACCACCTTGACATTTAAACATACATCACTCACTTCAAAAATGTTTCTAGCCCTCCACCCTCCTCAACCCCCTGGCCCCTGTGAAAAGTAAACTGAGTCTTTTAAGGGCATCTGTCAAATGTCAGGCAAGCATGCATAATCTGCAGTGTGCTCCCAGGGTAACTGCTGAATAGTTACTGCTAAATCCTTCTGAAATTAAGGAAAGAGCTAGACCTGTTCAAATGAAATACAAAGCAGGAGGAACTTCTAAAACCGATTTGTTGGTACAAATGCAGACACCTTCACCTTGAAGCGCATGAGTCTGTCACTAGTGGCAGCAGACTACCATGGCGTGCATTCATGACACTGGTTGTCATAATTAATTTCTTGGCAATTGTTGCTGGGAAAAGAAAGTTACAGAGAATGGAGCTAGCACAAAATATCCACCACCAGAAGAAGGAAAAAAATTGTTTAGTGAAGCCTTTGGGAAGACACAAATTAAGCTTGACTTTTTACGTCCTGTAGCTTGTTAACCTTAAACTGTGAAATTCTTGAGAGAATGAGGATACAGCATGAACAGAACAAATGCAAGTATTTCCTCTGTATTGAAATTAAGTGATTATGCGTATTGCTGTTGCACATAAACAGCAGAGAGGTTGAGAAACTCAGCATTTCCAAGATAATCAAATAAACAGGCAGAAGAAGTTTTCCTTAGCTCATAATGATTTATAAGGCAAACTAGAAGCCTTCTAATCTATTATTCTTGGTAACAGTTCCCTTCACACCCAAAGATGTTTTTATATATGCAACATATCCAGTAATATCCAGTCAGAAGCTGAATGATTTATCTTGTGGTCTGCAAATTACATTAACAACATAATTAATAACTTAGATATAAAAACTGTGTATGTCAGAGCAGTATGTCATGTAATCAATGGCAACAAATCATTTTCTCTGGTGTTTAATGATTCTTTCAAGAGGGTGAATCTATAAAAACAGAAGAGTCAATCAATGAGGAGGTTGCATACATTGTCTGTCCTATTTGCAGATTTGAAAACTGAAGTTGCTGTTATTGTTTAAATTTTAACTATTGGAAATCAATCTAGGAACATAAACAGAAAGGGAAAAAAAAGTATTAATGGCAAAAAAAGGTTGGTATCTGTAAAATCTAGTCAGAATTGCCAACTTCCCGGGTATTGCTAAATGCTGATCACATAAAACATTTATGAAACCATTATTACTTGCACAAAAGCATGAACATAGGCAGTACATTGAAAAATTATCTTTTGAAAAGGGAGTGCTCTTCCTCCAAACTATAATGTACAACTTGCATGGGTCCTGCAAAATCAATGAGCTTTCCTGACAACCCTAGTTCATTTCCAATGCCCACTGCTCAAAGCATTAGTCAAAGCCCACCTCATTCGTTTTCAGGAGCAAAATAAGGTAACAGGTTTGTGCAGGGCATAGACTCTTTCATTTACTGGCTCTGGGTGAGCATTTGTTCAACTTGTTTCCATAGGAAGGTGATTTGAATACAGGGGAAAAGCTCTTATCTAGCAACTGCTTTGGACTGCCAGGTTTCTCCTTGTTTCTTGGCAATGCACTTTCCACTTGCACTGACTCATTTCAGGCAAACACGCTCATTCAGAAGTCAGGGCTGTAATTCAGGAAATGCTTTCATGTTGTTATGACAGACAGATTTTTGTATTCATTTTTCACTCTAAAATGGAAAGAATGACTGCCTTCTGTGTAGCTTAGAGGCACTCAGAAGCTTTAACAAAAAAAAAAAAGAAAAAGAAAAAGAAAAA
>NW_020884872.1:41494392-41500943 GCF_003945725.1 Corapipo altera | reverse complement strand
AAGAAAAAGAAAAAGAAAAAGAAAAAGAAAAAGAAAAAGAAAAAGAAAAAGAAAAAGAAAAAGAAAAAGAAAAAGAAAAAGAAAAAGAAAAAGAAAAAGAGAAAAAGAAAGAAAAAGAGAATTAGTAAGGACTTCATGCCTTTTCCATGCTATCTGTCTGGAAAAAGCACCTTTTAGTCTGAGGTTAGCAGAACTTGGAGTTCCAGATCCTCAAAAACACTGAAGTAAATGTGGGTAGGTTACACCTTTCCAAACTTTAGATACATGCCTACAGTGTCCATTTTTGTGCTGAGTATCCCACTCTCTACTAGTAGTAGCAAGAAAAAAGTGCTTGTAGGGTGTACTTCAACAGACAAATGTCAGAGGGCAATACAAGGATGAAGTAAGTAGTATCTTCCATTTGACTTGGAAGAGTAGACACTTCAGGTAGAGAAATCTACCTTCAGGCTATTTATGAGCGTTCACTCTAGCGCCCCTTGTGTGCCAGGAGCTTTACAGTCCTAAATGCCTTTGTGGATCTGGCCCACAATACCTCATAGAAGTGCAGGTATGATGGACCTCCCTTGTTATGCTGATCAGGAGCACAATCTGCAATGCTCTCCTATGATGCACAGAGAACAAAGCTCAGCCTCCACCTACTCCCAGCCCCACCCCGTCCCTTGCATCCCTGCTTGCTTCTGGCCATGGACAGTATTATAGCTTGAGCAGCTACAGGGTAATTACTATTTGTGTGCATTCTTCTCATTGCCATATTTTTTAGAAGCTACTCTTGATCTTGTTCAAAGCATGACGCACAGAGGATAACAACTCCTGGGACAAACCAATGGCACTATTTAGCAGTGTAAGCCTCACTTTGCAGTTGCATTTGTATGTATTCGTACACTTCCCAAGGCAAAGCTGGAAATTGACTTTAGCTGTGCAGTGACAGGGCTGGATGGAGGGAGAGGAACAACACAATTTTAGATACCTAGAACAGGGAGAATACGATTAGACAAGAGTAACCCATATACTCCAAAAGGCACAGACAGCTAAGGATCATTTACACATTGAGCTTCTATGATCTGCTTACATCAAAAGCCCTTTCAAGGCATAGCAACATACCTGCCCTGCAAAGGCTCCTGAGCTACAGGATAATGTAATCATCTGTACAATATCCTTTCCCTTTTGTGAGTAGTTTAAGCAAAGAAAAGCAGCTGCTTTGACTCTAGTATTAAGCCTCATCTTGAACAATAACTAGGAACAGTAATGACACCTTATTTGCTAAAATATGCTGTGTGTGTTTGCAGAATTACTCTTCCTGGGATATCTGGGCATTCCCTAAACAGCTTCAGTATTTTTTTAAATTTTTGATTTCTGGCACTCATTTTGTAGTTGTGTGGGAGCTGGGAAGTAATTCTTGAATTGGTTGAATTCATCTTATTTGTTTCCGAGCAGGTATTTAGATGAGCTTTGTCTCTCTAAACCTCTTAATATAAAGAGTAAACTAGATTGCCTGTGAGTGTATTGACTGTGTTAAGAATGCTGGATTGTATTGCAAAGGAGTTCAGGCCTGTAATGTTATCACTCAGCAGGAATGGATCCCATCAGAAGGCACATGGCGTGCCATGACGTAGCCAGCCTTAGACCACAAAAGCAGACTTTTCTCTGTGAATTAGACAAACCACACAAAAGGCAACAATAGCTAGCATAAACACTATTTAATACTATTCACAGGCTATTGAAGAGATGGGCGTTGACTAAGAATTGCAGCAAAGCCAGTACATTGTTGTCAGATGAAAGGACGCCTAATGAACAGGAAGCATCATTTGAGCAGGCTGACAGTAACCATATAACTGCAGGATTGTGGGACTGGCATTTACCCCATGGGTCTTTACAGTCAAAAAAATAAAGAGAAATTAAAGCATAAGGAATCCTTTTTTGTAGGCACTTAAAGCCCATAAAGCAACACAAGAAAGTGTACAATTGTCTTTTCATGATTTGTCTGTGCTTCAGCTAATAATAAAAAAGAACTTTTGGGGTGCAGTAGCTATAGGTTCTGTGTCATAAAATAACCCCTTCAAACAATAGAAGATTTGGCTATTTGCAAATTGTCCCAATTTGAATAAGAGCTACATTTTTTTTTTCTTCAGCTATTTCAAGCTAGTTTCTAGCAATGGCTGCTTTAGTAATGTCATGATGATAAACACTTCTGTACTTGCCCTAACAGCCAGGTTAAATCATTGCTTTTGCAGTGGTCCTGCTTTATTTGCTACATGTAAGAGTAGAAAGAACTTAATTAAAACGATTCCCTTCTGATACAATTACTCCAGCTATGTTCTCTGATCCTTATGATTACACACAGAAAAAAAGCTTCAAATTGTCCCTGTTTTGTGTTTTTAACCTTTTAAATGGTACACTTAAAAAGCAAGCAAGATGTTAAAACTCTTTCTGTTGAGACTTCAGCTGAGACAGAAGCAACTCGGGCTCTTAGAGAACAAAGGTCTGAGGGTTGAATTTTGTTAGTGAGAGTTTTTCTGAGTAAGACTGAAAATATTTCAGGACTGTCACGTTTCAAAATATTCTTTGGGAGACTGAATCTGAAATAGTGTCCATGGAAAGACCTCCAGGCCACTTAGGCCTGTTATTTGGCAAAAGGCTGTGATGAATAGCATTGTGGCCAGGAAGAAGATATTATGTTCTGAAACTGAAGAACTGGCTCTGTGCTGTTTGCCACTGCCTGACAGGGACAGTGGACTTATATATATATGTATGTACACATCTGTGTATATATATGTGGACTGGAAGATCAACTTCTGAACTCTTGGTTTCCCAACACTCTGCCCCAGAAATACTACATCAAGCAGTACGCACAAGAGGAGACAGGGAGGATGAGTACAGTTCCCTTTACTCCCATTTTTGAACACTTAAACTACCAAAAGCCCCAAACCAACATTCTTGGCGCTGACACTTTGTGTAGGAGTAAAAAAGAAGTATATCCCATATCACGATTTAACCCCCTTCTCCACTAACCTCTATCAGCTCATTCAATAGGTGTACTGTAATAACTTACAGAAAAGAAAGAGAAAGCAGGTGTCGAGGGAATGAAAACCTAAGATCCTTTTCCACACAAAACAGCTGTGAAAAGGCAATACATGTTGAACTGTGTTTCAGAGGATTCCAGCTAAATTGCCCCCTTAAGGATTTCATTTTCTTTGCAGAAATTCAAGTACTTGAAAATTAGTTCTACATTAAAAATTCTCTGAATGAACAAATGAGGGATCCAACCAGCTCCTGACTCACTATCAGCCCAATTTACCTCGCCCACACAAACCTTTTGATATGTTCTGAATTAGAGCATTGGTTTACTTGCTGTTTATTAGCTGGCAGAAGGAGACCAAAAGAAACAGTCAGAGTATAGCACGCTGTGCCATTACACTGTTTTTAAATATCTCCTTTATGTTTGTATAAATATATTTAAACATATATTAAAATAGAGAAGATGGTTTTCACCAGTAGAGTTTGGATGACTGCTCTATCCAGTTCTAGAAGTACATAAAATACAATTATAAAAATTCATTGAGCTTTTGCTGGTGAGTTGGCTAGTTAGTGTTTAAGGGGACACAAATAAGATTTTCTGGGCAGAACAGAGTAGAATCTGCATGAGGGCAATCGAATGAATAGATGATTTCAGCTTTAACCACTGAGTGACTTAGTGTGGTTTATCATACATTTAAGGGTGGAAAAGAAAACAAAAAGAAAGAAGAGAAATAGAAGTTTAATTAAATGCCATAGATGCAGTATAATGCAAATCTCACAAATAGAGCATAATTGGTTTAGCAGAGAGATCCAATGCCATAAATAACCATTCATAATCATATACAATTAACATATCAATAGTTCTTTTTTGGAGTTATAGTCCATAAGCTAAGTTAGTTCTTCACTAGAAAAGTCTGGCAAAACCAAGCTGTTAATTAAACACTTTTCAGAATTCAGTGCCACATTTTGACTCCTCCACAAAAAAAGTCTGAACCTATTATAATGTCCTTCATATTCACAAGCAGAAGGATGCATTTTTTGCCTGTTTAATATCACATAAATCTTCAGAGAGGAGAAAACCAGCAATCTCAAACCTTTCCACTACAGCTGTCTGTGCCATAGTACAGTATTGGGACTAGGCAGTAGAGCAGAGACTTTGGCTTTTTTCACAGCATTGAATGGGGCTTGTGCCTGATTGAAAAAGACTTCATGATGATCTGAAACAGTCCTAAAAGAACTCAGTCCCAGCTGCAGGTTTGTGTACTTTAGATTATAATTATAAAAATAGGTTAAAAATCATCTTTTCCTTGGAATTAATTAATGTCCCTCTTCCATATATATTACAATAATTCAATCCTGATCTCTCAGCAAAAGAAAAGACAGTGTTAAAGAATGGCAAAGAGCTTGCCAGCTACCTGCAAAAGTACTGAGAGCTTTCTGAGTACTCCCAAATTAAAGGGGAATTAGAAAACTTTAATTGTCTGTATAAAGGACTGAAATTTTCACCTCAAAATGGCTTCAAAGAAAGGTGGCTCTCCAAGCAGCTGGAGTCCCTGCTCTGCTTTGAACAGAAGAGGTGCAGACAGGCTTGCTTTCCAACTTCACACCTTTCCTGGGGTTTACCTTTATTATTAACTTCACAAAACATAACTCCACAAAACAAACACTGGCCCCTTCTTGACTAACTGCTCCCTGGGTCATTGTGGGCCTTCCTTCATCTCTTCTTCTCTTTCTTTCCCCCTCCAAAGGCCTCTCCTTATTGTCCTGTCACTTCCTACATCAGCAGCAGATTTCTGTGTCCATCTGGAGGCTTCAGCCACTGGAGAAGAAGGTGACTAAATGGTCCAAGTCCCTGCCATGCTGCTCACTTCCCTCTTGTTCAGACTCCTGTTATGACAGTATGCAAAGATGCTGGGCTTGCTTTTAATTTACTGGTATGTTATCTTTTAATGAGAACTCCACTGAAAGGCCTGAGAGCAGCTCTGTGGTCCTGCATGTGACAATGTTTTATCTTCATATCCACACATTTTCACCCTCACCTACAAATCAGACAGGCAAAACCATAAGGAAAAATATCCTTATTTATCACCACTAAAACTATAACTTCTTGAGCTGACACTCATCTCATCATAGAGAACATAAGGATACAAAGACCTACCAGGATCCTCTCTCAGAGAAACTATGTCAAGCTCCAGCATCAGGTATATTTTTAAAAGATATGATGACTTTTTTTCTCCATTGAATGTTGCTATATTATCAGCAAATCAGCTTAAACACCAATAACAGGACAGATAGTTTAGGAGTTAGAAAACATTTTCTGAGCAAATGTCCCTTCTAGGCTCTTTGTTGAAATGAAATGGGACTCCAAGACAAAAAAAAATTGAATAATGAAATGTCACCTTTCACCCGCTTAATTTTAATGCCACACTCGAGTCTGTTGGTTTTCTTACAAACATTTCATTAACAATGCTGTGTGAGGGACAGGGATTTTGATTGATGGGACCAATGTTACACTAAGCTAGTTGATTATTTCATATTGGATGTCATACAAAGATATCTAATGGCACTTAAATCATTAGCTAATGTAAAACAGAGAACATTTAAATCATGAGATAATGGGTACAGATGCTGTACTAGTGCTTCCTAATCTCTGAATCAGCTAAACTTTCAAAATCAAACTCTAAATCCAGGGTTTCCAAAATCTGTAATAGAAGTTCAAAACTGGCAGGCATGGACAAAACAACAGCCTGCTAGTCAATACCACAGCCTTATATCCACTGATCTATGAGCTTAATCATTTGATAGGACTTGATGACATTCCTCATTAACTTAATGTGGTTTTTATCTTCAGAAGTAGAATGGTACACGTAGTGGAATTTATTCCACACACCTGTATGCCTGCTCTGAATCACATGTACTCTATGTATGAATGAAGCCTCGTGGGCAGAAATCAGTGGTGCTGAAAACAGCAAGTGCCAATGTAAATAACATCTCTACTTCATTTTGAGCACATCCTCCACCCACTGGAGAATGTGGGCACAAGGCTTTCTTCAGGTGAGCACATGAGGAGACATCTGGGGATTA
Source organism: Corapipo altera (assembly GCF_003945725.1). Lineage (NCBI taxonomy): Eukaryota > Metazoa > Chordata > Aves > Passeriformes > Pipridae > Corapipo > Corapipo altera. Next base: position 41,494,844 of record NW_020884872.1, on the reverse strand, counting down.
CTACAAGGGAATTTTGGATCCAAAAGGGGAATGAGTGCCAGGAAGGAAAACATTTTGGGGCATCACTTGAGGGGCTGATGGGAGGCAGTTGGGTCAGTCACGCTCAATTTGGTCCTCTGGGAAACCTAGCCATTTCTGTTTCCTATTCACACATTTTTATAATCATCACCTGATCAAGGAGCCATTTCTCAAAGAATCCTGATGTTGCCTGATGAAATGAGCTATTCAGGCAGTTTAAGGGCAATCTGAAGACCATCATGAGCACCACAAAGAGCTGCAGGTGACTGATAGGATGTGTCTGGGAAGATTTGAGAAGAATGGTATTGGGTTTGGAAAAGTGGATGAAAAATACGGCTTTGCCCATGGTAGCCCACCTGCCCAGGTTTGTGGGAGGGGAGGGAAGGCAAAGAGGGAAGGAAGGGGGAAAGGGGAAGGGGAAGGGGAAGGGGAAG
>NW_020884872.1:41445471-41494292 GCF_003945725.1 Corapipo altera | reverse complement strand
AACACAAGAGAGTCCTGCTTCTGCTGCCCCTAACAAGCAGGGCTGTTCAGTGAGAGCCCTTCGACATCCTAACCCTGGCTCTGGGATGGGTCATTTTGAGCACTTTTGTTCAGACCTTCCTTTTGTCCTAACTTCCTTTCCTTCTTAGAACTTTTTTTTTTTCTTTTTTCTTTTTTTTTCTTTTTTCTTTTTTTTTTTTACTTTTTTCCCCAAAAGACACCACATAGTCCAGAAATTCTCTGCTCCTTGTGTTGCATGTCTGGAATCCTAACAAGTCAAACCACAGGATTTAAGCCAAAAATCTGAATGGAGACAATTAAATTCTTCAACACTTGCAAAAATTAAGGAGTTATAATTTATACTGACTTTAAAATCCACCCCATCTGTTAGTACATTTCTAACAATGTGATTTGTCACAGTAAAAAGTAATTAAATGAAATGTATAAAACCGAGTCTCATACTGTTTTATGCATAAAATATATTTTATTATAATTAGTCACCTGAACAAAGGATGATGAAGCAATTATAAATGGCAACACTTACAGACTTCAAACACACAGCAGATGTAGTGCAAGCAAAAATATTTTCTCCATAAAGAATTGATTCACACAGAATATTTAACCAGGAAAACTGAGTTTTATTTAGGTAATCCAATTGTATTCAACAAACAGAAAGTTTTGCAGAAGGACAGCAGCTATGTACAGTGTTGGGACCTGGTTCAGAGTCAATTAAAAAACTCCTGCTGATTTCAGTGGCTTTCAACCAGCTTCCTCAGAGCGCCACTGTGCTGAAGAGGTCCCTCACTGAGCCAGTAGAAGGAATCAATGGTCTTTTACACTAAGAGAAGAATAACCCACCCGGATTAAATTGATCTCACTGGCTCAACTATGTAAAAAGTTCACATTAAAGCTGCCCATTATCATATGAATAATCAAACCTTTCTAATGCAGCCATTGTTTTTGCCGTTTCCATGTGATTTTGTTGTGTTGTTTTTGTCCTTTTTTTTTTTTTGCTTGACACTTGCAGGCACACCTGTAGAATTTTATTTCTGAGCTAGAAAACAGAAAGTTCTTTGGTCCAGTGTAACATTTTCAGCCGTGAGGTGTTATTGTTTGTGTGCACAGACTAAACAAGAAACTGTGAGAAAAAAAAGGGAACTTTAAAAATACAGTACTAAACCCAGATGTAATGAAAATATATTGCGGGGGGAGTGTGACGGAATTCATGCCATAAGCTGAAACAGCAGTAAAAGCAGAGAAACAAATGAACATCCAGAGTGCGAATGATGAGGAGACCCATTTCTAACCTTACTCAACCAGGAGACTGTCCTCATCAGTAATTTAGCCACTAGAAGTTGCTAAACAGCCTCCTCCAAGAGAGCAGCTCTCTGCAGCATCGCAAAAGAAACAAATGATCAGACAAAGGCATTTAGGGTCAGAACAGATAATAATGTATGTCCTTCTGATCTTAGAATGCGTTTCTAACACGGCTCAGAAGCTTAAACCTCCTTCTTTCCTTTCCTGCAACTATATCCTTTAAGTTTTTTTCTGCTTTTGAGCAATGAGGATTTTGTTTATAATGCCGAAAATACAAAATCCAAATAAGTTTTGTTTGAATTCCTGGAGAGAATTTTTTTCCTTATTTATGTCTCTTAAACTAAGAACTTCAGTTATGTAAATTTATGTTGCCAGCTTTATATTATGCTTGTGCATGTTCTTTGTTTCTTTAATCAACTCTTACTCCTCTCTTGCTGGAAAAGGACAAACTACAAGAAACAAGAATTAAATTTTCCAGAAAGCAGCACACAAACCAGTGTTAGATTTCCTTGCCATCCTTCTTTTTTACGTATTTATGCCCCAAATCTAGCTAACCAATGTTGCCTACAGCTAAGAGCACTGTAGCCCAGAACATTGCTGTAATATTGACTCTTAAGCAGAAAAAGAATAAATGACATTGTTCATAACTCAAACATCACTACCATATTTCACTTCCAACATTTAAAAATAAAAAACAGAACCCTAAAGCCTTCATTATTTAAGTTAAACAATGAAACTGTTACTGCGTCGCTTGAAGCCCTGCTTTGCTCTCAGTGTCTTAGGACATTTTTTTTTCCTGAAGAGTGATGAAGAATACATTTTATAAGACACAGATATGTGCAAAACAGGGCCTCTTTAGATCGGTTCCAGGATTACAGGTTGCCATGAAATGAAGGGGGAAAAGAGGGTAAGTATTATGACAGGAAAACATGAGAAAAAGCAGTTTCATCTCTCTGTCAAGGTTAGTTATAGGGAGGCAGTTTTAAAAGGTTGTAATTTTCTTCCCCTTCCCTGTTACCTGGAAAATACTTAGAATAAAGAAGAATAAAATGTGAAAATGCCTCAGCTTGTGCCAGCAAGCCAGAGCAGTGTTGACAGGATTGCAGAAGTTGCCTAATTAGTTCCTTCTTTGCTAATATCCACCCCAAGAACTCCACTTTAACTGGTAAACATTCAGCAATTCAGGGAGAGAAACTCAGGAGCTAGATACCAAATCTTAATGCTCTTCTTTCCTACTGAGGCTTACCTACCACCAGAGCTGCTCCCTTGGGCAGCAGGGACAGGTTTGGGAGAGGGGCAGTTCCCCTCCCCGCTCACCCCTCTCAGCCACACAATAGCACCACAGAGGTGGCGATCCAGGAACAACGGCAACTGGCCCTACAGACTCCCGAGGGTGACCCTCCTACTCCCTCTCTTCCACCAGGGTTTGGAAAGCAGGCAGGTATAACTTAACCTTGATTTTTTAATTTCTTTTTCTGTAAGGGACAGGAATTGCTTATCAGGTGTGTATGTACACTTGTGGTAGGTTTGCTTTCTGTACAGCCCCACGAGGAGAGGGCTGGATGTCCCTCCCAGGGGATGTAGCTGATGCACTATTCATGTGAGACCCACACTAAAACCAGGTATGACAGTAATCAGCAGTTGGATCTCTTATGTGTCATCTATTTGCACATGATTGGCAAATTATGGCTCATTCCTTAGCATATTACAGATGACAAAATCCTAATCCAATAGTTACACATCCAAAGAAGCAGAAATTACTGATTTACGCTTTTCCCCTTCTTTTATTAAAAAAATGTAGAAAATTTTAATAACCCCACTTTTCTGAAACAGAAATGAACTCCAGACCCCTAGAATGTCCCAGTGACTCGATAGCAACCATTGTGCATCTTTATCTCTTACTTATATGAATAATAATAAAAAAAACCTTACAATTCACAAAGCTGCCACAATTCATTGCTATACTCATTTGCATGTACATTTTATTCCCATTCTTCTACCTTTTATTTGTGTCCTCTAGATGGTTAACTCCACAGGGAAGGGATTATGTCTTTTCTTTTTTATACAGTTCTATGCATAATGCTCCCCTCCTGGTTCTTTTGGACACCACCATAATATAAATATAAATATTTACTACCACTGCTAGTGCCTGGGAAGAATTGTCCCCTATAGCTGTAAAATAATAGTCAGTAAAATTTTAAAGATCCTGGTCCATCAAATGCATGTGAATTGCTGTTACATATTGATCCAAATGTGAGTGATACCTGTTAGACCCGAAGTCATCTGAGTTAGTTGCTCTAACTCTTTATTTACCGGTATCATCAGGGCTCTCTGTATCACTGCTAATGTGCACACACAGTAGGTTACATGCCCCACACTGGGTGAATTATTTTCTTATACACGGGACTCACTATTAACAGGGAGAGAAATTATAACTTGTGTCCAGAAAGCCTGCTGCCTGGGCAATCCTCCTCTCTCTTTTATTTTCAGAGTGGCACACTAAAAGCTGCCAAGACAGACTTTATGCAAAGCCCTTCTGTAATAAAGGTAAGACACAAGAGACTACTTATAAATGACTGATTTTCTCCTTTCTGCTCAGTTCTCAGCTATATATTATGTATTATGGTCTGGTGTTACAGGGAGATTATATACTTGTCACATGGTAAAAGTTTTCATGACTGCTGACTCCACTTTCTACAGTTAAATCTACCATTTTTCTGACACACACGGGCACACGTCCTTTTAAAGTCAAGCTCAAATGAAATACAGTATCAAATGAAAATAATATTATGGCAGGTGTCTCAGTTCCAGATTGTTTTTCTTATATTGATAGCAAGCTTTTACTTCAGGAAAAAAAAGTCTGTCTTGCCAGCAATTCTGTATTATACCAGGTATGGGTATATACAGGGCTTAGGTAGAACAGATGTATGAACAGTGAGGAAATTTGCTTTCTTCTTTCATCTCTAAAATGGGTCCATCTCTGAAGTATAGCAACTCTTCAGTGCTGGAAATTAGGTGGCAATTCTTAGAGACAGATTTTCTTGTCTATCCAAAACCAGGGGCAGATGGGTTGTACTTGGAGTGTCTTGAGATGATGTGACTGATTTGGTCTCCTCTGGAGACTGCCCTGCAAAGCTCCAGGCTGATGTTATCACACCACTAACCACGAAGTGATGACTGGACATCCTTTTGTCTGTGTTATCTCAGTGATTTCCTGACCACATGACAGTCTCTGTTCAAAACAAACACAAAGTCTGGACCCACTGCTAAGATGAAGGTGTTAGCTGCAGTGTCCTTGTTTGGGTGTCCTCAGAAAGGAGAGATCCTGGTGTAATACATGGCTTTTGCACAATGCATAGATCTGACTACAAGGAGAAGCTGCAGAGGTTATGGGCAGCTTCTGCTTGGCAGCAAATATCTGCACCAGCTTTCTCTTTCCTGACCTGTAGAAGGCTGCGCATGAGACAATTGCTCTGAAGTTTCATCTCAGTGAAAGGAGAAAAATGTACACTTTTTAGATAAATGTTCATTTAGATGTATGTTTTGTGATCATATAAATCTCCTAAACAGCTCCTGTCTCTCACTGTGTCTTGGTAAATGCCACCTCTAGCTGGCACGTACATTTCAGAGAGAAAAGTGACTCTGACCTTATGAACTTGCACTAGTTTTGTCATCCACTTCTAAATTGAGAACTATACATCAACCTTGCAAAAGTGCTGTGAGTTAATTTACTCAAGCAACAAGTGTTTCTTGCTTCTTGCCACTTGCCCTGTCCTTCTCCTTGGACTGCCATTGAATCCTGCTATCAGTTCTTGTATTTCCCGTTGCTTCCCAGGCAAGGTTTTCTTTCTCCTCTTCACAGTTTTCTTGTATTAGTCCATGTACAGAGTGAACCATGCCATGAAGCTATTTATATTGTATCTCGGATATTGAGGCCATCCCAAGAGATATACTTAAATATATAGTGACTCAAAACAAGAGAGAAAATACCATTTTTGTACCAAGCCAGATCTGCAGCTTGAGTCAGCAAGTGAAAACTATTGAATTTTAAGTAGTGAATCAACCTCTTCTTTATGCCTTATGAGATGCCCTTGTATTTGATTTCTTGATCCATGTCTTTGGTTCAGCAAACAGAGCTACAACTTTTGACTTTTCCTTCTGTTAATGCAGATAATTGCTGTCTGTTCAAATCACTAAATATCGTTTAACTTTACCATAGGTTGAGTTCAGCTGCCTGCAAAATTTCTCAAAGCTAGTAGGACTTGGCTACATTATTTAATTACCAGCATTTGAGGGGGACCTAAAACTATTTGGAAAATAAAGTCATCTGCTATTTTGATGACAGAGGTCATGTCCTCACTAACCTTTGACTGTGTGTTGTGAGGCTCCCAGAGTGATGGTCATGGACACCCAAATGCAGTGCTGATGAAAGTGTGCCTGGGCTCCTGGTGGGGCCAGGCACTGTGGGCAGCAAACACGGGCATCCCGCCCCGGGCTGGAGCCAGGATGCAGCAGGGTGGGTACACACCATGCACAGACGTTTGGCAGCACTCCCAGGTCCTGTAGTCTAGACACAGCCAGTGGCTTAATTAACAGCTAAATAAAAGTTAGGCAGAAACTTTAATGTTCCTCGAGTACTTTTGTTGGTTTTTGGCAGGCTTTCTGGCCTGTGTAGACGAGTACCCATGCTCCAGCCTGACATGGCTGTCTAGCACAGGTCACAAACAGTTGCTCTGGTAACATTCCCAAGCATCAAGAGATGTACAGGGTCACATTAGATGCTTTGGGCTATCTTACCTGGGCTCTGTGGCCTCTCCACAGTGGGTTCTGTAGGTCCTGTATCATACCTCCTAGCCCACATGAATGTCTTCAGTGCTTTAAGACATGTAAAATCACTCTAGACAAATGTTCAGGCACATGAGCGAGTCACTAAGTGACTTTTACCCCCCTTCCTGCACATGGGGACAGTGAAATACAGTGAAATACCAGTAGAAGACTGGTACATGCATGAACATGGGAACAGAATCAATGCGATGTACAAATATTTAGCCTTTCATGCTTTAGGTATTACTGAACTAATACTATGGGACCAAACAGGAGCCTCATCTTTGGGTTAGGATTTGATTATGATGAATACTGTGCAGACTACAGAAACTAGCAATGTCTTTGTTTCAAGGAAAAATCAGAACTTGGAGAAATAAACAGAATCAGTTTTGACTGATAATCTCGAGATCATCACATGCAACTCTTTGAGGCACTGCAAAAAGTTCAAGAGTACCTGTATACAAATTTAGCATGGAAAAGACGATCATTTTGCCTAGTCAAAACCAATGGGGACCTACTTTAAGATACAAGGTTGGATGACAACAGGTTGTATTAGCCCTAAGCAGTGAAAAGAGGAAACTTTTTTTTTGCAATAAGAAAGAAAGAATGAGTGAGAGACAACAGAAATGCCTGCCAACCTGGCTAGGTGGCAGCAGGGCAGAAACACATTTCTCAAGTTCACAGAAGAGGATTTTGCAGGATCTTCCCTTGCATGGAAAAGCTGTGCCTCCTAGGGCACAACATTTTTTCCAAAATTTGTCTTTCTTCTTAAAAACAGATAAGTATTTCTCCCTTCTCCTTCATCCTCCTTCTCTCTGTGTCCCTCTCAGTAAAATTCTCTGCAGAGGAATGTTAGATTGAACAAATTCCCTGGCCCAAGTGGCAAAGAACTGATTTTCCTTCTATTCTATGAGTTGAGGCAGCAGCTTCTGGTCCTCTTATCAGCTGTTATGCCCATAAGCTTTTAAATAACAATATTATTAAAATGCAGTCTATATTTGTGCTTCATATGTTGCTGGTCTTAAAAGTAGACAGAGATCACATGAACAATAAAAAGAGTTTGGACAGTGGTTTCTCAATCAGTTTCTATTTCTGCTTCCACTACACTGACACATGGATTTCTCTAAGGATATTCCAATAACAAAAAAATGTTAATCACTGACATCCTTAAAATTCTTAAAACTTTTCTATTCTCAATATATTTTATTTATGTCTCCTAAAAATAGAAATATCTATTGTTGTAGCCCTCTTCCACCTTTATCAACACATAGACAGACAGGCAAGGAGAGAGTATGGTGTCAGTCATCCACTCCAAGAGCCTCTATCACATGGACAACATGACTTTCCTGAATGCATTCCTGTTTGGATTGAAGAAGATTTTCAAAACAAACAAACAATGAACTTCACACACATGAATTTTAATTTGGGATTATGGAAACCCAAGGATATTGGGAGGATATTGCTGTCTGCATGAAAAGCAATGGTTTCTCTGCTTTTGTCCGTGAAAAATCAGAGTTTAGTCAGGAAAGAGACCAAAAAATAGATCTATTTTTAAAGAAAATACATCAATGAGCTGTACTTCACTCAGAAAAAAAAAGAGCAGCCATTTGCTTTCCATGAATACTGCTCATTCAAAGCCTGTAGTGAAGACTTCCTAGTTTGCCAGACAGTTGGTGGAGTCAGTCATGCCAAACTTGGCACATATTTAAGAGATATACAAACACAATGGATTAGCGGTATTTATATTTCACCCTTCACCTCTCACAGGGGTCACGTTCTCAGAAGAAGGTGACATCATTGTGAAACTTTACCCCGCTTAAGCCCCAAGCAACATGTCTCCTTATTTAAAGATCAGATTATCCCTCCTTCATTGTTTTCCATTTGATTTTGTTTCTTTTCTCCGTTTTGGGGAAGGGCAGCTCACTATTTTGAAGAGGTGATGGAGCATGTCAGGATTTACGGAGTGATAGAGAAGAGATTGGTTTGGATTTTCTGCCTCTCCTTTGTGTGCTCCAAAGCTCAATATACTTAAAGTGGTGACTGCAGGTACATGGGTAGAAGAAAGCTTTTGTACTCTTATAAATCCCAGCGTTCACTTGGACTATACCTCTATAGTCAGAAGACAGGAAAGAAGTTCAAACAGTTTTTTAGCCATTTTCCATTTCAATGGGTGTTTATTAGAAATATGCTCAGTCTCAGAGATCAGCATTTTAAAGTGCTGATAAGGAGTTTGATGCATGCACAGATAACACAATGCAAAGAGCAATAATGACTATAGATGTCCCTGATTTAAGGAAAGTTAGAGGACTGTCTTGCTCACATCTGAGTTTGTAATTTTCCATAAATGGTAGCTGCGTGTTAATACATGAGAAACAGCTGCAACCATATTGCTTCTACCACTGACATCTCTTCTTAACAGTTTCTTACTTCACTAGCCACAAGCAAACTCCTCAACTTCAGCAGGTTTGTAAACTCTAAGTAACTGTGGAAAACACCTATCTTCCTGTCATCTTTATCTAAAGTAGTTTGCGGAATAAGGAGAGCAAATCTGACTCCCACATCTTGACTCAAAGGAGTTTCTCATGACAAAATTTTTTAGCAATTTAAAAAAATATTGCTAATATAAATTCATTTTATTTTATATTAATGGATGTGACAAACACACCAGATATAGTAATTTCAGGAGAAAACAGTTTCAAAGAAATATGGTAAAGCAAGTGACTCAGTGAGATATTGGCAATTCTGAGGGGAACTCATGTCATTGACCATATGGAAGTGACAAAGTATCACCTCAATGCACTGTTCAAAGATTAATATGAGAATAATGTCAACTTGAATGTCTGCTGAAGGCATGGGTTGTAATTATGTGAATATTTTGGATACTGTCTTCTTAGTAAAAATGGGTGAATACTGTCATGAATGTTTGAGCAGACATTTAAATGTATTTGCTTCTGCCTCACACCTCTTTTACACTCACTTTCCAAGCAGTGAGTAGCAGTTGGAGTAGCAGTTGTTTTAATATTTTTGTTCCCTATAAGTAACACAGGGAGTTCTCTGAGCCTTCAGGGATTTGATCTTACAGAACTCCCAAATTTGGTGTCTCTAAGTAAAGAAGCTCTTTTGCCTTGTTTCCACCTGAGCATCCAAATTGTGTTCAAAGAGAGGGGAAGGCAAAATTAGGAATGAATCAGCTCATTATGGCATCTCTTTGAACTAGTTGTAGGGGGAAGGCCAAAGACAACCCTCTTTGGTGAGGAACACCTGATCAGCTGTACAGCAACAGCTGTGCATTAGCTCATGCACCATATCCCTGCTCCAGCCTGTAGAAATTACTACAAAGGGGCAAAGTTTGAGGATGCTTGTGGACCACAGCTTTCATCCATGGAAATCAAGAAGGTTTTCATCTAGTGTATGCATGTTTACACCTATACATGCAAGGAAAGAAGGATCTGAATTTTGGGCATTTCTGAACTATCTGCTGTGAGGTGTACTGCCCTCTGTAAAAGTACAGCTCAAGAAACGTGACTCTCATGAAGATGTAGACACTCACAGAGACTGAGGGTCTCGTGCTCATAGCTCAGAGCTGTGCTCAGGAGTCCTTCAGCTCTTTTTACTACACCTCATTCTCAGGAGGAGTAAAATCTTGCAGACATTAATGACTGCAACAGTAGCTGTGAGAATCTAGTGCTTGTGAAAATAAAGCCTTGGCTTCTATGTATTGCAGCAAAGATAAAAAATACAGGCAAACAAACAAACAAACGTAAAACCCCCCAAACCCTAAAAATACCTGAAAATAGCTAAATAGCTAAATAACCGGTCTAAAATTATAATCTCTCTTAGACCAAAACAACCCTTGTTACAAAGGTTTGGGAAGATGTACAAGGAGATTCTCCCAGTGGCAATGTTAGAAAAGCAAGAAGTCCAATACAAGACTGTAATCAAATGTGGAAATTCTATTCTAGAGAGATGCTAATTCTCCAGAGAATGTGATAGCTGTTGCTGATAAATACACTGCCAAGACCTGACATACTCCAGTTCAAGTAATCCACCCATCCATCACACGGGCACATATGCACACACTTAAAAACTTCCTAAATTCTCTTTTCAGGGCCTGATTCCTGAAAGTCCGACGGACACAAACAACCTCCCTATATGCCAGTAATCCCATTATCAGACAGGATCAGGCCCTGATACTGAACATACTATCTCACTGGTTCTAAACAAAATGCAAGTGGAACACCTTGCATTTGGGTTAAGCAACAAATACCAGGAATATTTTGAGATTTCATACCTCGTAGAATTAAGAACTCTTCGAGGTTGTTTGTTAAGAACAGTTTGCTCCATTATATTTTTCTGCATTCCGGTTGTGTTAGCTATGTTAATGTATTACAGTTTTTAAATCATGTTTTGTTCCCAATTCCTTCTATGTTTTTTACAAAAACATCTCTATCATTAAATTTGCATTTTAAAAGACTGCGCATGTTACACTTACAATAGGAATTATTTACATTTCAGATTTTCATATATCTGCACCAACTGGCTTTGCTGGATCTCTGGTACAATCACAGTTTCCATTATCCGTCTTCTTCTGCTGCAAAGATTTGTAGCAAATCTTTTACCTCCAAACTTTGCTAGTCATGCTTTGTATAATAACTCACGTCTTACTATCCCTCACAAGTTTGGCGGCTCGTTAATATAGCACTTACAGAGAGAGTGCACTACATATTGATCTAATTAAACGTTTCTGAATCAGGACAACAATAGTAATGGGATTAATTATTGTAATTTGTGCAACAGAAGTATATACATAAAGAGGCAATTTCCCCCCCTCCCCATATAGCCGGCAGAAAATGAATTTCAGACATTAGGACCTGAGAGACCAGAGAGCTACAGCTGCTGAGCTAGTGTCCCTCCCATAGTCCTGGCCAGCAGCTCTGACATCCTTGCACAAAGTAATCACAGATCACAGCATTTAATCACTGAAAACAAGCACTCCAGAGGACAGCAGTGTCAATATCCCACTCTCTCATTATCTGTTTGGATTGCACATCCACACTGTCAGATAAACAGAGTGGAAAATTAAGATTAAAAATATGGTAATTTCATTTCAGGCAGCAGGCACCACTCACTGCCCCTATTATGCTATTGATTACCTCTGAATTCAATTTTTCTTTCAATGCAAACTTTAATCTGTTTGCTACCCAGCAATTCAACTCCCCAAGGGCTATTTGAGAGTAAGTAACCATTTAATCTGATGCTAACTGAAAAATCACCGTCCTTAATGAATTGTGTAAATCATTCAGCTCTAAAGCACCTTTGACTTCTATTTCATTTTTTATTTTCTACTCAATATAGGAAGGGATCGGCGTGTGAATAATTACAAAGTAGCAAGTATTTTTAAATAGAGCAAATATGATAAAAACCCTATTATAGTGGGGCATGTGTAATGAACAGTACTTTTTAATTTCAAAATAGCTATTCATTAAAAAAGAATGGGAGATTAAAAAGAGAGGCTCAAAGCTCAAGGTAAAAGTTGATAGACATTGTAATTACATGGTTAATTTCAAAGATTTATATGCTGTTATGATTTAAAAGGAATTTTTATGACCTGACATTTTCATTTGAGAAGATTTTTTATTTAAAATTAATCTTCTAGCTCCTATTCTTAATTATTTTTTGGCAAGCGATAAATGGGAATACAAAAAATGCCCTATATCAAATTTTCAGCAGAATAAATGCATGTGAATTTGTGAACAGCAATAAAGTGGTCCTACTTACCGTAGTCGAATCACTTTACATTGAAATCCCAGGCTAAAATAAATTCTTTGTATATGGAAATTATTGACACTTTTAGGAAGGCTCTTAGGCTGCAGATTCACAGTGTGCTTTTTTATTTTCATAGCTAAGAGATTCAGGACACTTTGGCTGAGTCAAAATTGCATTTCTACTCAATTCAGTTTTCGGCACACCTTTCCTCCTTCTCAACTTTGATATGTTTTCTTCCCAGCTCCCAACAAAGGGACTGGCAGTCCTGGGAGGGACTTTGCCTCGCAAATTTCCTCCAACCTTGGCGACAGTGAGGGAAGCCAGGGGCTGACTCAGGCCAGACACAATCTCAGGTGCTTGTTTACAGCCCGGCTTGCAAAGGAGGCACATCTCCGTCCTGGGCTGGCTGGGCCAGGCAGGATGCACCCCTGGGGATGCTGCCCTGTCCATGCACTCAAGGTTGTTTTCCTCAGAGCTGGCATGAAACTGGGTGCTTGGCTATGGCCAGCACTGCCACAACATTCTTCCTTTGACACTGGTGACCATGCCTTTTGCTGTGACTGTGCTGATCACGCAGGGCAGCCTGCTATTAAAGCAGCTTGGGACCCCTCTAGTTTTCCCAGCACTAAGGGAGTGCACCCAGTGCTAATGGGTGGGGGTCTTGATCTGCCTTCCATTGAGTTCCATGTGGGACATGGGATGCAGAGTGCAGGTGTGAGATGCAAGACATACAGTGTAGAAGGAGGGATGTGGGATATGGGGTGTGGGCTGCAGGACATGGAATGCAGGATGTTCTCTCCCTCACAGTGCAGCAAGAGGAGGGCCAAAGCAGTACACCCCAAAATGCATCTCCCACTATCACAGCTTTGTTCACAGGCCCAACAACAAGACTGAAGGCAACCCCCATTCCCAGTCCTGGTCTTGGTCTTTGCTCTGCAAAATAGATTAGTCAAAAACATGTGGAGACTAGGAGCTTTTTGCATGCCACCCGCCAGAAGGTGCCAGTTCCCCTGCCATCCCTCCACAGACACCCCCAAATCTGCATAGCCCCACTGCTTTCAGATGGAGCTGCACAGATGCCAAGGGAGCCCTGCCAGGTCGGAAGAATTGGCAGCATCTATTTTCTTTACAGCAGCAGAATGTTGAGTAAGGGGAAGGACAGGCTCTGCCTCTTCAGTGCTGTGCAGAGGGAGCCTAGAAGCAGCAAGGCAGGAGCTGGGAGTGGCTTGCTACCACAGCGCCTGCACCCCAGTGAATGGGAAAAGCCAGTGCCCGCTGCACTCCCTGGCTCGGGAGAGCTAAGCCAGCTGACAGGAACATAGGAAAGCACACTGCTCCTGTTGCCGTGCTGGTGTAAAATCTCCCGGGAGCCTCTGGCTGCCTCCAGCCCCCACGAGATGATGGTGGGGGTGGTGATGGTGATGGTACTCAGGGTATCACAGCAGGCTCCCCACAGCTCCGCTGTGTGCACATGGGCCCGCATGTATCCACATGCCCTCAGCATCCTCCCGCCTGTTTGCACACACTCATCCACAACACATTCAGGGTGATCGGTATGTGATAAATTGCAAAGCTGCACACTAAATTATCTTTTTATGCCTTCCAGACATAGTCACCTGCATTTTCCATCCCATCTCATACCCTTCTCTTAGCTTTGCTCTCTCTATTCTCAAGCACAAGACAACTAAAAATGGCTCCCGTTTATTTATTTTTCTTTTTTAATTTGACCTGCTAGGTAAAAATTCCCTCCTTTCCCACAAAATTCCTGATTCTGCAGGTGGTTAAAGGTCTACAGTACTTTATGTCCTCACCTAGCCCAAGAGACAACCACTACCACCACCACCATGTTTCCTGCCACAAGCCAAAATTCAGCTCCTGGCTACAGCAGGCATTAGATTGGGAATCCTATACAGAAAGCTACTGAAACTTCACTGAAATTTACCCAAGGCCGTTGAACTAAATCCTCACTTTAGGCCTGCTGACTTCTCTAGGATTGCAATAGCCAAGGCTCAACACAAGGCTTGCTTGGGACCAGCTTGAAGATTTTCTGTGAGGTAAATTGGGAGTGGAGAGGTTTCCACAGAGTGAGGGAAGAATTTTTGCTTTCCTACAGGATGCTTGCTTTTCATCCTGGAAATTCCTGAGCTTTCTTATAACATAAAATTTTGACAGCATGATGTACGGTGAAAAGTTCTAAAGGGGAAAAAATCCCTATTCACGTGGTTGAGGTACACTCTCAGTTTTGCTACAGGTTCTCTACAAAGTTGAAGTCAATAAGGCTACTGACATGAAGACAGTTTTGCCAGTGTTTACACAGCCCTAAGTCATCTGGCTTTAGAGGCAGAAGGCTGGAGTGCCAATAACATTATTAAAAACTCTCTGCGATTGTTCCAAAATATTTCTTTAATAAAAGGTAGCATTTACAGAATAGTCCATGTTGGGGCAGAGTATAAAGGTTTTGCTGACACTTGTTTGGAAAAGGATGCACTAACCCATGTCTTATGACCCAAAGCATCACTGAAAAAAAATGAAAGTAAGTATGTCATGGAAACACAGCCATACTGGAAGCCTGCATGCACTGCAGGTCTGTCTGACAACAGAGAGACCTTAAACAGCTTTGTTTTCCCGTCACAAACACTTTCACAAAATCATAGGCAGACAAGATTTAAGCTGAATTTTGAGCAGTTTTGTATCAAGGTTGCCAAGTGCGTCTTTTTGTTTCATTTTTCTAGCAGTGGGACTGATGCCTAGAGTCCCACTAGAGCTGTTATCTGTGTGTCTCAAAAATTCAAATTATTACATTCAGACAGAGAGAGATCATAAATTAGCATTTTGCAATATTTAATACTTATATATATAAAATAAAGTTCAGTTCAGAAAAGCCAGTACAGAATTCATTCACATGGTGGGGACTTTGCTCCTAAATTACTTCTGAGTATGAGACTTGGACTCCTTAGGCTCTAGGCAATTTACATTTTTCTAATTTAATCCCAAAAACTGTAAAATTATCAAAACAATTATCTGACCTGTACGTATTATATAATATACCCATGATACAGAATTTTAAATATTGGGGTTTCTTCTACAGCAAAATATAAATATACAAGTGCATACACATGATAAGTGTACAGATAATATACCATATGTATCTATAACATTGAGCTGTGCAACATAAACTACAACTACACTATATGTATCTATTTTCTGTCATGGGTGTCACACTAACTTATGAATGTGCATTAAACATGTGGTACATACATTTAACATACTTTGTACATATACCCTGGGTATTTATTAAAAGCTGAAATAACAGCTGTTGAGGGAAAACCGGGTTCTCCTTCCCCCTCACTTCACATTATACAGAAAGGATCCCCATGCAGGTAAGGAGGGGGGCTGTAAGCAGCTTTTGCCGGCTGAGGAGAGGACGTGAATTTTGGTAGAAGGAAGTACGTTGCTAAATTGTCTCCTCAAGCTACCACCTATCTTCACGATTTTTTGTGCCTGTGCACAGCAGAAGACAGATCCTCTTCGGAGCAGGGCTTGGCTTTTTTGTCACTTGGATTTTGTGCCTTCTCAGGACCCCTTTCCTCACCTCTCCTGCTGCCACACTTCAGAGTCTGAAAAAAACCTAAACCCCAAGCTATTAGATTTATGGTTTTCACATGTATTGTTCCTCACCTGACTTAGCAAAGCTTGTCTAGTCAAGAGGCAGCCAAGATCCTCTGAGCAAAGCCCTTTTTAAACGGGGAGCACTTACCAGCAGCAGCAGTTTTCAGCTTTGCATGTGCTTTTTTGGTATCCAACCCCCTCGCCCTCCAACACACATACAGTCACCCCCCTAATCCTACAGACACAATTACCATAAGAAAAGACACAGGGAAGGCAGCTGCCTGCCACCTCTCATGAGCCTCTTCCAGGCCTGGTCCTGTAATTTTCACGGTATCCAGCATCGGTGACTTTCAGCAGCTTGACTACAAGTGTGGACCCAGCCAGCAGATTGTGATGTTTTTTTGTTTCTAACTGGTGTTTTTATGCTCTGCTTTCACAGGTGGGATCATTCCAGGGAGCTTAGCACTGTGGTGTGGTGTGTTTGGGATGTCCATGCAAGGGCTCACTGCACTGACACATCTCTGCTGTGCCCAAAGGCCTGTGTCCCCATGTGGTAGATTCACACCTTATAGCAAGAGTGAAAAAGCTACAACTCCTTCCTCAGACTTCTCCAAATTCCTATGTATTGCTGGCATAATGTGTAAAGATCATCTGCTAGCCAGAGACCCCTGATGGAAGTTTCTACTATCTGCAATACCTAAGCGCAGATGTAATGAGTCAGAGCAGGCTTACAAAACCCCTCAGCGCCTCTGTCTCACACAGCCTGAAACAGGAGAGATGGAGAGGATAGACAGCACCAGTTTGGGTTTAAGCTCCCACACTGTAACCTCTTAGCCCGGAAGAGGTACCAGGTTATCCGATTCCTGTCTTATTTCAGCTCAAAACTATCAGTACAATAGGAAAAATTTGTGTATGTGCACACAGTTCTCTTTATTTGTCTTATGTGATTTCTCCTCTGGGAACACAAGAGAGTCTGTAATACATTCTCTTCATTACAGTGGTCAGTACTGATGGTCTGTCACAGATGGAGAAAAATGTATGTATGCAGAGTAATTTTAAATTAATATCTTTTACCATGTTGGTGCTGAAAACTGCCTCAAAAGCTGTTATGATCCATCATGGCAATGAGCACTTATGGACTTTTAAATCCACAAATTAGATGTTGTGCACAGGAACTAGAGGCAATTATGTTGAGCTCAGTGCATAGATCCTCAGCCACACAAATCCAGTTTCAGTACACACCTCCCAGCATACTAAACCCCAGCATTTACTCGTTTATGTACTTATTTATTTACAGGTGGGGGTGAAGCTATTAAAACTATACATATAAATAAAATTGATAAAGAGAGACAAAGACAAAAAAATCCCTGTGAACTTTGGTCTATAAGGTGTCTAGGCTTCCTCAATGCTACCGTTTCTGAAATAACCTAGACCAGAGATGCACATGTACACACACACACACACAGAGTCATATATTCAAACTTCTCAATACTAAGAAAATGCAGGAAAAAAGTTCCTGCGCTGACAGTTGCACAAAAATTCATGTTAAAAAATTCCATTTGGATGGGAACATCACAGCTTAAATATCTGCAGAGTTCACATATTTTTATGGTTATCCTAACTCTCTGCAAAATTGATTTAATTGGAAACACCTACAGAGGCAAAAGAATGAAAATGATACCACAGAAGAAAACGCCACCAGACTGTATTTTTGGAAAGGTTTATATAGGTAGCTAAAGTCCTTCATCTGCCACATTGTCTTTCTGTCAGCCAAGACCATGCAGCATGGAGGAGAATGTTACCATGAGTACAGCACAGAAACTCTTCTGGGCCTAAAAAATTCATCAGTACCTCTCATTGCTTACCACATAATTGATAAGAATGTGAAGTTTTTTGTCTCTGAACAGGAGTGTAAAGTGGTAAATGGGGCAAATTCTTGCATCTCCCTTAGAAAAAAGCAACAAGCATGTGTTTCCCACTGTCTTTTTGAAAAGCTTCATCTAATCACACAATGAAACAGAAGTTGTGAAACTCTCCATCACTACCTAAACCCCAAAGGTTGGAAAGAGGATCGAAACCACTCCTCAATAAATCCCTTCAAATCTTTGAGAAGGGTACACTTGCTTCATCCCTCTTCCTGAGAGATCTCAGATTTTACTGACAGTTTCTCCAAAAATGGGAAGACCTTGGGTCTCAGGAGCATTGTCACTCGTGAGGCAATTGGAGCAGCCTCAGAAGACAAAAAACACAGCACTTTCTGCATGGTATTGGGCATGGGATACCCCGGAGTGATGATGGGGAGGGAAAGGTCCATGGCAGAGGGGAGAGGAACAGGCAAGAGGAAAACTGGGAGACCGGGGAACATCAGACCAAGTCATGGTTAACTTGTTTCAAAACTTAGTTCAGTTTAGGAACTAATGTTGAAATTATGACTTAGAAGCACACACTGAAATGGAAGTTGTGCTCAGGGATGATTCTTGACTTCAAAAGGGACAAGAAGGGAGAGAATGAATGCTTGACTGGAAAATTGGGATGCCTGTTTTGAGTGGAAATTAATAATAGGAAACACAGGTGAGGTAGATGAAATGCTACCTAGTAGACATTTTCTGCTGCATAAATTAAGGAGCTGCTAAGGAAATACTTCATTACACAGTATATAATTAATGTGTGGGACCTTAAGCCACAGATACTACTGAGGCTAGAAAAGGAGGATTTAAAAATAGGCTGGTATTTATGTGGATGTTGAGAATTATGATACAGTAGCTGGAATAAAAAACAGGGTATGTTCCAACAGAAGGAGGCTAGTCATACAAGAAAACTACCTAAAAAAATTATTTTAAATTATGTCCATATCTTGTGGCTGCAGTGTCTGAGGAAGAGCCAGGGCTACTGCCTCAAACAGCACCACCACAGACGGCTAGGCAGGCTGGTACAGAGACTCTCTCCAGTGGCATGGGCTGAGCATGCCCACATGGGTTCATGCCTCTGGACGGCTCACTGCAGCTCCCTGCTCTGCTATAAGGCATCGACTTTGCTGGAACCTGCCTTCCCACCTCCTCTCTAGGCACCCAAAAGACTCTAGATGAGCACTTATGGCTGAGGGCATTGAAGGGGGCTAAGGGACCACAGGATGCTGAACTGAGGTCTTGCAGCAGAAGACAGAAGCCAAGAAGGTCGTAGCCACACTGGCAGTCACTTACAGCCCATACTATTTTTCTAACTCAGTAATGAGAGTTCAGAGGCAAACCTCCCTTAACAATTAACGATGTAATTCTCCACAATGCAATTTCTTACCTACTTCTCCACCATATACAGTGCTGGCCAGGATTTCAGACTGCGGGCAAGACTACCTGCAGTCACTGTTTCTGGTTTTGTTTTTTTTTTCACTACAAAAACACATGAGAAATGTCACATTTTGGTGACATCTTTGATGCCTTTCCTCCTCCTCTTCTTGTATGTAGTCTATTCTGTCTAACTGGACTTTGTTTTCCTGAACTACTGCAAGCCTCAAACATATTTGTTGCTATATATAGGCAATAAATAAGTATTAAGTGCCATACAAATAACAATAAATATGAAATCTACTAGACCACACTTGTGGATACCTCAGCAAAATGGCTCGGAGGTGGAATGCCTCTGCCATGCAGGTGGCTTGCTCTTGAAATTAAGTGCATGGATGAACAGCAAAGGAATTTATATGGCCAAGAAATGCACTTCAGAGGACTGTCACTGTAAGAGACCTTCAAAAACTGATTAAAACATTAGTTTGGATGATAAGAATTTATATCAACATGCACCCTGGTACAAAAATAAATTCCCCGGGGACACCTCCAGGAATGTCTAAGCTTTGAACTGAAGTACAGTAAGGAGATTCCTACATGAGCAGCGAATAAACTAGTGTTGCAATTGAGAGTGGCATAGCTGTCAGTAAGGCTCGGCTTAGAGGGGCAACTGAGTCATTCAAACACAGCATTGTACTGACCTAGCTGTACTGTCCCTGGTTTCAGCCCTGAACCTCCAGCACACCAGCAGCTGCAACAGGTGGCCAGCCAAGCCGAGCCCTGGGATCAAGCAGAGGAGAGCCACCACAACTGTGGATCCAACACAAAAGAGAAGTAGGACTCCAACACCTGACAAAACCAATTACTTGCCCAGTGGCACTTTGGCATTTGCCCACTACCTCCCTGGTCCTGCATAATTTGTTGGCTTCTCTTCACAGTAACTTGCCTCAACTGAGAAGGTAGGAAGACACTCCACTCCAAGGTGCACCCAGCACTTTCCAATTAAGGTACTCACTAGGCAGGAGAAATAACTGACTAGGAATTACCAGGTCCCTTATGCCTCTGCTGCATTTCTGAACCCTCAGGTTGATGTGCTTGCACAACACAATGCCAAGATGCCTTGGTAACATCTTCAGAGAGGGCTTATAACATCAGAGTTAATTGTCCAGGTAGAGCAACATCTCAACACATCTCTTAGCACTCATTCAGTAGTGTCCCTGTGCTGGTTTACATTACAGAATGCCTTTCCCTGACTGCTTGCTGTCAGTTGCTCTCCCAGCATCCCAAAAAGATGCTGGCTAAGAACCCCAGCAGCTGGACTTGCCTGACCACATAGGAGAGGTGGTACCCATGCTCCGCCTCATTGTTCTGTATTTCTATGGGCTTGCTTACAAAGCTCTCAATACATCACACAACTTTCTATGAATTATACCTTCTCCCCCAGCACTGAGACAGAGAGTCTGGGACCTTGGACTACATGGAGAAAATGCATGTCTCCATCCCCAGATCTAACCCTACAGCAAAACTATATACAGGTCACTGTCACAGGTATATTAAAGCCCCAAAGACGGAGTTGCTGAAGAGTTTTAAATAGTGCTTTGAGACTAATGGATAGCTTCACAGGGTGAAATGTGACAGCCCTGAGTAGGCCCTCAGCATATAAAGAATCAATGACTGTAAACGAGGAGTTGAAATTGGAAGAGGCAAAGCACAGTGCAGAACTAAAAAGAAATCACTGCACAACTAATGTGATAGGAGAGGAATTGAAATGGAGAAAAGCATCCTATTTCTGTGCCCAAAACAGGTGGAAATGTGAGGAGGAGATTTTCTTTAAAAAAATATTTAAAAGTAGTAAAAGATTTTCCATTAAAAAAATGTTGAGGAAAACCTTTGTACAGCTATGGGGGAAAAGAAAAAGGGGACCTATGATCGTGCTGCAAAGGAACTTTATCTCCAAATTCGAAACACGTCACAATGATAAATGGAAAGAAGTTAAACCTCCAAATGCTATGACTATCCTCAGTTCAGTTCTGGACAGATGTTTGATGTATTGTATCTCTCTGTGACAGAGACCTGAGGGTTCAGAGGGGTTTTTTTATTATTATTTAATATTTTAGCAAAACTTGTATAGCTTGTCATGCCAGCAAGGTATTTTTTAATTAAAATGAAATGTATGTATGTGGGGTGAGCCAGAGTTTATGAGGAGTTTCTTCAGGGGGAAAATGAATCAGTCCAGGATTTTCAAGAAGGATTCAAGGCTAAGCTCGAGCTTACTAACTCGGGAGGAATGTAAATTAGAGTGTACTTACCAGGCAGGGAAACCTGGGCTGGGAGTCAGGTTCTCCAGCCAGGGCTGGCATCCGCCCTTTGCAGCTCTGCACAGCAGGCAAAGCAGCATTTTCCAGCAATGGGGGCAATAGGAATGGGATTGTGTCTTGATGCAATCCTGTGCGGTGTGTTCTAGGAATACCTTGCTTGAGCAGGGAGGTTGGTCCAGATAACCCCACTGTGGTCCCTTCCAACCTTATCCGTTTGGTGATTCTGTTGATTCTGTGTTTCTGTGATTCTGTGGGAGGTGCAGTTAGTATCATTTAGCACAGTGAAGCCAGAGCCTGGTGGTGGCTAAAAGGCAGCCTCGTAGGTAACTGGAGGAAGGATCTGGTTTAGAGTCATGGGGTTAGTGGCTGCTGAGCATATTTACCGGGGAAGGAGAAGGGTCAGGCTACATACATGGCTGTTGCAGTCTGGAAAAGTGCTGCTCAGGTCCTTTCAGAGGGGTTGTAATGATGGCCAGTGACTGCCAACCCACAAAACTTCAGGCAGGCACTCTTCCCTTTACTCCATCTGAAAGGCCATTTTGTGCCCAGACAGAAACCCTTTCGGAAATCAGGAACAAACTGTCCCCTTGTGAAAATTTTCTGAAGCTGTAAAAAAACTGCATTTACTAGGGGTCATAAGCTGTATTTTCATGACTTTCCTCTGCATTAGGTGGGCTAAATAATATTTTCTACTACATACTTTTATATACTGTACTTTTAGTATTATACCGTAATAAATATCTATATTTATACTAAATAATAGTGGCTTTTTTCAGTGATCACGAACAAGAGCCCTTATTGTCATGAAAGTACATCAGGAAGTGTAAAAAGAGCTCCACATTCAGCTTTCCACCATCAACATTGCTACACTTTGTTGGAATCAAAGTAGAAATCTTCCAATAGCCCTAATTCCTCAGTTTGTCAGTGAACTCGTCTCTGAGGAGGGATTCTAATCGCTGAGAATTCCAACTGAGAAATGGCATTACCTCTGGACATAGGACTAGGATTAGAGACTAAAGAACAAGGGAGATGACCCTTTTTTAAAGGCAACTGTGTATAGTTGTGCACCAGGAAAAAAACAAATGTAATTGATGGTAAGAAAAGAAGATGAGAGGCGTAAGTTTATGTAGTACTAAAACACTTATTGAATGCTATGTCTGTATTTAATTTTCATACCATTCATATTAATTTTTGAACATATAATGTGATCTGTTTTGTCTTATCCTAGTAGATGAATAGTGTTCCCAGGTTTTTTATTATTTTCTGTGGGTTTTTTATTTTTTCTTCTTCTGTTGATTTCATAATGTGGTATACTTGTAATAAGTACTTGTCCTGTCTGAAATCATTCTTGATAAACAATACATATGAATCATCATTTTTCAACCTTGTTCTGAACCATTTCAAAATTAATAGACTAATTAGTAACCTGGTAAACTATTATCATAACCATTTTTAAAAAACCAACCACTTTGGTGTGGCCAGAAATTGCTATTGAGATAATATCCATGACAGTCTTTTGCAACCCTCTGCCGCATCCCAAGACATGAAAGTTTCTCTGCTATGTGCTGAAGCACGCTCTTGTGGTGCGACCCAGAGTGCCAAATATGAAAGAGTGACTCACGTTCCTCGGGATTCAGCAATCCTCTCCTTGAATATTTCACATAGCTGCATCCCTAGTCAACCCGCCTAACTTGAGGTGGCTGGCTCTCTCTCCACCAAAGGCACCTGGAGTGGAAAAACTCCTCCAGGAGCTATCCCGGTATAGGGATGCACCTGACCTGAACTGGGCCGTATACTCAGGTGCTGGGCAGAGGCAGGGCAGCGCTAGTCCATCTTCAGTCTAGCTAAATTTCACTGGCTTTTTCTGCTGTTGCAGTACTTGATATCCTCCTCCCGGTACCATACAGATACCCAGCCCCGTCCTGGCTTTTCTGATCTGTCTGGAGTTTTAAATCTTCAGCAACACTGGTGTCTGCATTAGTGCAATGCCACGGAAGGAATTTTTAATACTGCCAAAGCAGGATGACAGCCACTGTGTTATGATCCTATATCCAGCTTCATCTTCAGTCTCTCCCCACTACCCAGGGTGTTAACCAGATTATATTTCTATCCATCTTGCGCAACATGAATATTTCTAAACTGGCTATCCCAGTCTTACAGTCTGCAGCACTTATCTGTGTCCGCAGCATGCATATTTTTATTTAGTCTCCCATCCTTCAGGAATGACTTTTCTTTACCCTTCCTTAAGCAGCAGCCTTTCCAGAGCTGTCTTTCCTTACTACACCTTCTCAAACCCTCACCTTTAAATCTATGTGCAGGCAGATGAGGGGGAGCTCCCCTCAGATGGGGACATGCTTCTGCCTGTTTACAACTCCTCCATGCACTTCTCAGTGCTGCAATTATTTTATGCCACACACCTTCTGTTTTAGCATAGGGCCAAAACTCTCCCACCAGCCCCATTGACTTTCCACAGGAACAGCAGCATCAGGTGCATGACAAACCATGACTTCTGCCTCCATCCTGGTCCTCACATGTTAACTCCAGGAGTGACTGCCTGTCCTGCTCAAGCCATCACAAAAAATGGCAGTTTTCTGATAACGTCCTTCATGTTGCTATGGTGCAGGAGAGGAACTAGTTTCACCCATCTGTTGCTGAAAGCCTAGCACGCCTCAGTAGTGGCATCCCATGTGCTACGAGAAGTCTTCCTGCAGTTTTATAGTTTTTGCCATTATTTTGCTAGTTGGTTTCTTGGTAGCAAATTGAGCAGGAAATTGCACTTTTTTCCCCTCTATTATATTTAACCCATCAGGTTAAAACTCTTTTTTTGTAATTTTCTGTGGGGTTTAAAAAAAAATAAATTCTATCTCTTTTCTCTACAAAATTTTTAAAAAATCATCCTTTCTTAATATACCAGATAGTTCTTCCTATGCAACCTGTCTTACTCTTGATGCAACCAAACAATTTCTAATATTTATACTGAAAAGTCATGCAGCTAAACCTTCCTTCCTTCCTGCCTTTCTTCCTGCCTTCCTGCCTGCCTGTCTTCCTTCCTCCCTCCTACCTTTGGCTATCCAGAAATAAGGCTGTCTTATCATGATTTCTGTCTTGAGTACTTCCTTCCATAGCACTTGAGGAAGAAACCCATTTCCTAATGAGTTTTCCACAGCCTAAGTTTAGTGACATTAACTCCTCTTCTGGTTTTTCACAGGCCTACAAAAGATGATGTATCTGTGGAAATGGATTACCAGGTCTATATGGGCATAGTTGCATGTCTGTGTGCCTCCATCAACAGCACCTATGGAGTCAAAGACAAGCTGGAGTCACTCCTTGACTGAAGTCTCTGATCTCAGCTTCCTCTATCTTTGGGAGCAGGCTGGTACAGCATGACCTGGAAATCTTCACATTGGAGTCCATGTGAGAAATCAAAAGAGGCAGAAAGAAAAGTTTATGTGGTGCAAAGCATCCTCCATATTCCCTAGAAAGCATATGTTGCTCACAGCAGGAATGCCATAGAGCAGAATCACAGAATTACACTGAGGAAGGGACCCACAAGGATCATTGAGTCCAGCTCTTGGCCCTGTACAGGACCATCCCCAAGAGTCACACCATGTACATGAGAGTATTGTCCAAACTCTTCTTGAATTCTGTCAGGCCTGGTGCTGTGACCACTTCCCTGGGGAGCCTGTTCCAGTGCCCAACCACCCTCTGAGTGAAGAACCTTTTTCTAATATCCAACCTAAACCTCCCCTGACACAACTTCAGGCCATTCCCTTGGGTCCTGTCACTGGTCACTGCAGAGAAGAGATCAGTGCCTGCCCCTCCTCTTCCCCTCACAAGGAAGTTGTAACTGCAATGAGCTCTCCCCGCAGTCTCCTCTTCTCCAGGCTGAACAGACCAAGTGCCCTCAGCCGCCGCTCACACGGCTTCCCCTCAAGGCCCTTCACCATCTTCATTGCCCTCCTTTGGACACTCTCTAAGAGCTTAAACCCTTTCTTATATTGTGGTGCCCAAAACTGCACACAATATTCGAGGTGAGGCCGCACCAGTGCAGAGCAGAGCAGGACAATCCCCTCTCTTGACTGACTGGTGATGCTTTGCCTGATGCAACCATGATATAAAATGCAAATGCAAAAAATGCAAAAGACATTTGCAAACTTCCCATATGCACCTGTGGTTGGTCTCTGAAGAGTCTGGAAGGAAGGAAATAGGAAGACAGAGGAGATTTATAAATTTTTTTCACAGTTTTTCTGAATTAAACAGTGGGCGTTTCCATATAAAGGAATTTACACATAAGTTTAATTCCTTCTCTCAGCAGAATGTAAACTGTGGCCTGGGTAAAGGGTTTTTGCATGATGTCTGCTTCTCCTTCTTCCCTTTCTTTCTCTCCCCACAGTCCTGACATCGAACACCAAGATATATCTGCATTTGGCCACCAGCATTTGGATGCTCGCATTAGCATAAGGAGAGATTATGGTGAGCATTATGACCTTCTAGTATTGAATAGGGAGAAAATAAAGATCAACAGGATAGCACAATACATACTTGGTGCAGGTTGGCCAAAAGGAGCTCAGTATCAAGGGCTGTGGAGGTGTTGAGGTGCCACCTGGGCTACCAACTCAATTACTCAGCACAGCTGGAGAGAAAAGGCATGACAGAGAAAAGGGTATCAGTGTTTTTGAGTAATCAAACGCTTTCTGAGGAGAAGGTAAACTCTTTTGGCACCAATTTGAAATCCTGCACATTGTGTGCACATTGTTGACCAGAGGAAAATAAATGGCGTCGGTACACTGTGGAACACTCCCAGGTGAGCTTAACTAATGTATTAATACATCCAGGGTACACATGGCATAACATTTTCCTTTTTTCAGACTTTGTAGGTTTGTGTTTGCAAATCAGCCTATTTGCACGTCAAAGTACAATTGTGACACCAATATCACCAGGACTCACGATCATCACACATATACAGAGGTAAATATGGGTTTTCTCAGTTATGGGTCCCAATAACTGAGACTATAGCTCAGCATCTGAGAGCAGTAGGACATTTGACATGTTTAACACCAAAGAAACATCCCTCATGGAGTTACAACACTGGTTTTAAAGCTCTTAATTACACCCATCAGGCCCAGGAACAAGGGTTTCATATCTTTCAATCAACTGAAGGAGTCTTTCTGACTGCAGCGGTGTCTTCAAGAAAGATATCTGAGCTGAGTGTGGTCTGGATGTGGTCGCTGGGAGAGCAGCACTGTATATTCATAGGAATATGGCGGGTATGCAAACTCCTGTTGAGTTTCCAAATTGCATTCAGCTTTTCCAAGAAGTATTCCTGGCATTCTTTCTATTCAGAGAGGAAAGTTACTCCCATAAGGCAGATCAAAGGGAAAAGGGAGCTTACCACTCAGAGAAAAGATCCTTTCCTCCTTTGTGCCCTTTCAGAGTAGGGAAAAGTGACAAACAAGTTCCCTCATTTCCCACGGCAAGGTAGGCAAAGCACAGTGCCTGACAGACACCATATCAAAGGGACGAGCCACGAGGTTAGCATGAGGCACCGCTCCATGTCACAAGCACTGCTCAGCCTCCCTTCACCCCAGCAGCACTTGATCACCAGGTATTATCTTGCAACAATTTACTTCCATGGGTTTAAGTGGGAAGCATTAAGACGTTTCCTTTCAGGAAGAAGTAAAAGGGCTTAAGTAAATAAAAGGGCCAAATTACCTGAACTGCACCAAGAAGTAATATGAAAGGATGAATTTAAAAGAGTCTGCATGGCTGCTGGTTTCTGTCATCAGACAACACCGCTGCCGGTGGTAGAAGGTCAAAGCAGCACCTTTAGGCTCAGAGAGAATGACGAAAAGAAGCCTGGGACAATGGGACTCTCTGTGGATACAAGTGAGTTTTGATGAATATCAAGATCAAAATCTCCATATCTCGGTGCTATTTTATTTCCTCTCCGAAGTTTGAAGACAAACACTGCTATTCAGAACCATATTTTCTCCAATTGTTTAGAATAAAACACGGAAATGGAGAAGAAAAGGTGAATCAAAAGAAAGAATTTTTGATACCAGAACCAGACCAGGTAATATATTTTCCTCCCCATTTTGTCCCGCAAGCATAGGCAACCCCAAAGGTGATGATCATCTCAGTTGTTCCCTGCAGGTACCCCAGCCAGGAAGGTCACCAAGAAACATTGTGAGATGAAGCTGGGAAAAGAGGCCCAGATTCATCAGAAAGTCTTTATGGGACTGAGTCTTTACACCTGATGCTGGGTCAGGTGTGGTGGCCATGGCCAAGCCTGCAGCTTCCCAGGAGAACACATCACACTGTGAAACCAATCTTTGTGAAGAGTTCCCATATAAACAGCTGCCTCACCAGTAGGTAGACATTGGGCACCAGGGAGCCAGAAAAGCAAGGTAAGAGATGAATAGAAACATATCACAGACGACAACATGTAAGTAGGGTCTTTTTCCCTGCGTTTTCTCTTCCTCAACCTGCAAAGGAAGAAATTCTGAGAGATCATGGATGGAGCACAAAAAATGGATAAAGGAAAGTGCTTAATTTTGGGGGGACTTTTTAATTTTTAATCCTGTGCCCCAAAGAAACCACTACCTTGGCAGCCAAATCCTATCTGGAGTAACAAATGAAGGCAGGAGTTATGGCACAGACCTCCATAGCAGCCCCATCTATCTAAGCTAGTGAATAAGCAGATGCTTCAGCCTTCTCCGCCCAGGAGGCTGCAATTCCACTCATGAAGAGCTCTCCAACATTAATTGCAGAGACACAACCTGCCTTTTTATAAGACAAATTAATAATTTCCTTAATCCATCATCAGGAAATGGAAGGCTTTGATGCTTTAATTCCTTTCCTGTGACCATGGCAACAACAAAAAGGAGGGGGGTGTTAATTTTCTCATCCATGAGAATTTCGGCAAATAGCATGGTTAGCATTCTTTGCCTGTGAGTCTTTACTGGAATTACACAAAAGGCAGGTAACAAAATCAGGTGTCTCAGACATAATGGTATGATGATGGGAGGGAAGCTGGAGCTAGACTTTAGCAACCTCACTCTGGACAGAAAATGCAGAGGGGCTGTACCACTATGATTATTCAACCCAGTCCCATCACCCTTCAGGGAGAAAAACCAGCTCACCATAGTGTTGTGCTAAGGTCATTGAAGCCCACTGATGCTCAGAATGGGAAACCTGTTAAAATTAGCGTGGGTTGACCTACCTTCTCCAAAAAAGAGACAGAACAAAAGGATGTGGTTCTTAGTCTGCAGTATAGGTAATTATAGCACTAAAATTGGTTATTGCATAAAAGTGCAGCGTATGCATGTGTGTGCATGTATATAAACATATGAGTATATGTATATACATGCATGTATGTCTCACATGTCCACACTGCACAGTCTAGCGTATGTTTGCACACACACTACTAGTTGTGAAAGAAGTTTCTAGCATCCAGATGGCAAACCCTTTTTATGTCATGCATGATTTGCACATGCATGAGTAAACACTCTTTCCCCTCCAAAACACTTGGCCTCATCCATGCAGCCCCTGAAGAGCAGAGTCCAATCCATGCCACACATGTGCTGCATAGGAGGATGTTAGCTCTCAGTGGCCAAAGCCATGCCAAGGACACACTCACCAAGACATGTAACTGATTGCAGCACAGAGCTCACACCATCTAACTTACTGGTATAGTCAAAATCT
This sequence comes from Corapipo altera, assembly GCF_003945725.1. Lineage (NCBI taxonomy): Eukaryota > Metazoa > Chordata > Aves > Passeriformes > Pipridae > Corapipo > Corapipo altera. Next base: position 41,465,474 of record NW_020884872.1, on the reverse strand, counting down.
TCACCTTCTTTCCTTATGAACACAAGCCCACCCCTTGCGCCCACAGCTTCACTTCTACAAATCCCATCAGAGCAATCCAGGGCACACTCCTGACAGCTGGCATTCCCCCCTGAGGTTTGCATGCAAAAATGCTCACAGAGCTAATACTAAATGCAGCTCCACTGCCGGAGCTTCTGTTGGTTAGGAGAGGCTGGATTCCTAGCACGTGAATCAAGCTACATGGTCTGAGGGAGGCTGATTCACCCAAGTTTTACTTTGCTGGAACTGACAGAGCCAAAGCTTTGCCTGAGTGAAGGTATCAAAGCAAGAATCTAACATGCATAGTCCTCAAACTGAGTGCACTGTTCAGTTGAGGAGTCCACATTCAGCTACTGTGAGAAGCCCGTGTCTCTTGAGGTCCTGGACTGACACAGAGACAGTGGGCTGCCTGCTCTGCTTGGAGGAGATGTGTCCCCTGCATTTGTACTCTTTTGTTCCTAGGATGTACGGTCTCTGCTTTTTGACACACACTGCTGGCATACACTGGTCTTTCCAGCTGCTAAGGCACTGAAAGCACAGTAAGTGCTGAATAATACCTGCCTTCATCAATATTAAATAAAAAAAAGTTTTCACTTTATGGTTGCTGAGGGAATACAATGTGATTACAGGCAGGCACAGAAATATAATGCCAAGCTTTGAATGGGCCAAAAAGTGTCTAAAGAGCACATCTGTATTCAAGACTGAGCACTCTCTGATCAGCTCTGTGAACATCAGGCTTAGCTAGTGACAAAGGTTGGGACACTTCCCTTTTCTGGAGAGAAAATCTTCTTTGCTCAGTTTTGTTTGTCCACGGTGAGACAGCTGGTAGGCACTGTGAAGTTAAATTTTACTAGCTTCATGAAGCACCCCTCTTGAAATAAGAGCCTATGCAATCAAAGGAGAAGGGTATCTTTGAAAGGGACTGAGCTTGTTCAGCTGCTCCTCAGGGTTTCCTCACCAATGGGACGCCTCCCCAGGGATCATATCCTATACAACTCTATGGTTTCTCCAGACAACTGCTGTCTGTTGCATATTTCTGGATCATTAAAACCCACAGCAGTACTTTGCCAATAGCACTGAGAAATAGCAAACAGTTGCGGCAACGCTGTGTTTCATAAGGTGGGGGAGAAATTTCCAAAGAGAATTTTTTACCAGTCCTGAACTAATATGAGTATTTCACATTCAAAGAGTAAGAAAAGTTGATTAAAAAAGTTTTGCAACTCTCAGGAAATCAGAGATGCAGAAAGTCACTAAAATTATAAAGTTCAGAGGTAGTACTCTCAAATAGTATGCAACCTGAAGAGGATTTTCTCTCAGAAATATGAACACCCATGTGCCATTAAGATACCTGAAAGTGGTTTGGTGATTCTGACATTGTAAGTTGAACTTCCCACAGTAGAATTACAATTAAATTTAACTTTCCCTCTGTGCTTAATCTGCATTTCTTGAAGTACATGTGGACCCATTTAACCTCCAGGGAATATTTATTCACTGAAGGTGGCTAGTCACTAACCGATCCCACTTCAGCTTAATACCTTGCCTTTTGTACTACATTCCAACTCCAAAATACAGATGTAAAAGAGTACACCAGTACCCTTCTACCAGTGAAAATCCCAAATGAAGAAGAGTTTGAGCATCTTTCCTGGCTATCATTTAGCTGAGATGTCTATTTCAAAATTCAGGGTGCCTACAGAAGATAGTCAAGCAGACCTTGGACATCCAAAACGCACTGGGAGAGTCAACTGGAGTTAAGCATTACAAATGCCCTCTGAATGCCTATAATGCAGAGTGTGGATCTGTTTAACATTGGTTGTTTACAGTAAGGTCACGGCATTGTCATGTTTTTGTGAACTGCAGAGAATGAGGGTACCTACAGGAGCCAGAGCCCTTCTGAGCCAGTGGTAATCTATTTTCTTGGCTGTGTGGGTAAAGCTGATGCACCTTATAGTTTAGGGAAAATGAATGTTCTCAGGAGGATGGAGAGAGACACAGATGCATATTTTGTTTACTGTTAGGGATATTGGTTTTAGCACATGCGTGTGTGGGGGCTTAGAGGATTAAGCATGATTGTGCATTGACAGTCAATACTATTTGCATTTTATCATGTGTAAATGATATTAACACAGAAGTTATGATGCAATGTGTAGCAAGTTTCATTATGCCTCATTAAAGCAGCTTTCCCTTGCAAGTGCAAATATACTGGAAGGCTGACCTAAATGAGGAAGCAGCTGAATGCTGATCCTTATCTTAATGAACAAATACAATTAGCCAAGTGTAAGAGTGTCAGGTATTGAAATGATCCTCTATAATACCTTCTTTCTTTTATTTCTCTGCAATGAGCATCTCCTGATGGTATCAGAGCATCACCTCATCACACCACCTGGCAAAACCTACCTAAGGGTCCATGAAGCATCATATCTGGGCAGTCAGTCCAGCCTCAGGGTAACCAACCAGTTCTCCTGCAGTTGGACTTCCTCGAATGTACACTTAGCCTCTCAGGACATCCTGGGGAAGGTTTCTATTTCATGCCTTTTAGCTTTCTTGACTTCTCAAAGAGTGGAGAAAGCCTCAATCTCCTTTACCAGAGCTGGTGTCACTCACAATGATTGTTTCACTGGCAAATTATGATAATGAAGATGTGAATGAAGGGGCTGCAGGGGATCTTTGCCATCCTTTGGTGAATTATCTTGATAAAAGTGTGGCAACGACAGTGACATCTTTTCTTCATTTTCATTGCCTTTTGATTTGCAGTATCTACTGCAATAAGTCACAGACTTTCATCTTCCATGGAGACTCTATGTCCTCTGGAGTTTTCTGCCTAGAAAAAGAGAGGAGAATAACAGATTTCCAGGGCAACCTGTTTCAGTGTTTCACCACCCTCATTGTAAAAAATATCTTCCTTCCATCTAGTCTGAATCTACCCTTTTCCAGTTTAAAGCCATTAGCCCTTGTCCTATCACAACAGACCCTACTAAAATGTTTGTCCCCACCTTTCTTAAAACCCTGTTGAATTATCGAAAGACCACAGTAAGGTTTCCCTGGGGCTTTCTCTTCCCCAGGCAGGATAAAGCCAATTCTCTCAGTCTGTCTTCATAGGAGAGGTACTCCAGCTCTGTTTTCATCTTTGCGGCCTTTCCCTGGACCCACTTCAGGAGGCCCATGTCCTTCTTATGCTGGAGGCCCCAGGGCTGGACACAGTGCTTCAGCTGAGGTCTCATCAGAATGGAGTAGAGGGGGAAAATCACCTTCCTCAACCTGCTGGCCACTCTTCTTTTAATGCAGCCCAGGATACGGTTGGCTTTCAGGACTGTGAGTACACACTACCGGGTCATGTCCAGCCTTTTATCCATCAGCATGCCCAACTACTTCTTGGCATGGCTGCTCTCAATCCCTTTATCCCCCAGACTGTATTGACACTGGGGGTTGTCCCGTCCCACATGCAGGACCTTACACTTGACCTTGTTGAACCTTATCATGTTCCCTAGGGCCAACATCTCAAGTTTCTCTAGGTCACTCTGGATGGCATCTCTCCTCCAGGTGTGTCAACTGCACCACACAGCTTGGTGTTGTCTGCAAAGTTGCTCAGGGTGCACTTGATCCCTTCATCTCCTTGACGAAGATATTTAACAGTACCCAACAGTAACCCAATATGGACCCCTGAGGGACACCACTTGTCACTGACCTTCATCAGGACATTGAGCCATCGACCTGTACCCTCTGAATGTGACTGTATGCTAACCAAGTCTTCATTCACCAAACAGTCCACCCATCAAATCCAATTCAGAGAGAAGGATGTTGTGGGGGACCGTGTCAAAGGCTTTAGAGATGATATCTGTAGCCCTTCCCTTGTCCGCTGATGTGATCACTCCATTGTAGAAGGCCACTAGATTGTTTAGGCAGGACTTGCCCTTGATGAAGCCGTGCTGGCTGTCTCGAATCACCTCCCTGTCCTCCCTGAGCCTTAGCATAGCTTCTAGGAGGATCTGTTCCATGATCTCCCCAGGCACAAAGGTGAGGATGACAGGTCAGTCCCAGGGTGCTCCTTTCTACCCTTTTTAAAAATCGTTGCAATATTTCCCTATTTCCAGTCACTAGGCACTTCACTGGACTGCCATGATTTTTCATATATCATGGAGAGATATAGGGCCATATGGAGAGATATATGGATTTGTATAATTGCACCACTGAGTACAAGTTATAAGAGTTGATGCTGCTCCAGACTTGACTCCATTGATTAATAGGCACCATGTGCAACACATTTATATTTTGGGACACAGGGACTTCTTCCCCCTCAGTTAGGGCAGGGGACATTTTACTTCATCAGAGCAATGGAAATTTGAATCTTTGTGTGATTCTGCATCAAAGAGACATCTGGGACTGTCTGGGCTTTTCCAGGCAAAGAGCTACATCAGAATTGATTGCCCAGACAATTTCAAATAAGTATTCACAAAGTGCAATGATTAAGGCTACTTGTGGACACTTATTTCTAGTCTAAAGTCTTCTAAAGTTTTCAAAGCAACAAAAATTGTCTTACGTGTTTATGCAATTATATAAGCACATCCTGCTTGATCTAGCCTCTATCCCCAGTATTTTTTCAAAGAGGCAAGTCATTTCATCTGGATTTGAAAAGCTGATTTAACCAGAGAATTTAAGGTTAGATTTGGGAGAGGTTTGGGCACCGAAATTCCTGACTTTTAAGTGATCCGGCCTCCAGCAGCTCATGAACCGCACTCAGATCCCCTGCGCGATTGATGGCAGTAGTTGGGTGCTTCAAGACTTGAACGCAACAGAGCTGGCAGGATACAGTAGGATCTTCTTGAAGAGAGCATGCAGCTGCTTACATTCAAGCAACAGGAAAAGTGGAGGACAAGGGTGTATCTGCAATTCTCTCTTGCACTAAAAGCCCCTTGAGGCTGAAGTGAGGCAATCCTGTCTGCCTGGGATCCATTGTCTGGAATCTTCTCCTGGAGATTGGTACCTACGCCCTTTCTTTCAAAAGACTCCACACAGATCAGTCTTTTAAAAACAAAGCAGGAAGAAGAAAAGGTGGTGATAGCTTTTATTATATAATGCCTTGGTATTCAAAGCATATGCTGAGGAAGTGGGAGGCCCAGGTTCCTCTCCCGCCTCAGCCCGAGGGGCCCAAACCCACAGCTCCCACATCCCATGAGAGCGCCTCAACAGCCAGGCTGGAGGCTACCTTGGGCGGAGGAGCCTCCTCCACCCCTGCTTTGAAACTGCCACACTCCAGCCAGGAATTTCAGACTCAGGAGGGTGGATAGCAAGCGAAAAGCACTGCCTAATGCTAAAACCTCACTCTGAGGCCTGTCACCAGGGAGTGGAGAGCCCTGAGCTGCCTCCTCAGTCCCCTGACAGTCCTTATTCCAGGAGATTTACACACTGACCCTGGGTTTTGGCATCCAAATTCCTCCTCTCTCATTGGCATCATGACTCTAGGAAAGGCTTTCAGCAAGGTGGCACTGCAATGGGGGGAGAGGGTCTCTCCCCCAGGCATCCTTACCCCTGAGGGCACTTTCCTGGGAGGCAGCAGGCAGGGGCCTCCTTTGCCCCTCCCTCCCTTGTTCTGTGGGTGCTCCCATGTTTGCAGTCCTTTGGAGCTGGAGCTGCCATGGTGCTGCATGGGGAGGTTCCAGGTGCAGCTACCAGGGCCCACCAATCCCCTGAACAAGTAAAATTCTTGTTTACTTCACACCAGGGAGGTTTTGGCAGGCAAGAGGCACTAGACTGCCAGTTCTGGCAGCTCTGGGGACCCCAAGGAGTGCGGCTCTGGGCACCTGGGTGATCTCCAAGGGTAAAGAGTCAGGTGTTTCAAAGGTTTCCAGGCAATTACAGGGTTAAGTGGCAGTAGAGTTGAGTTTACCAGACAAGCTGTTTGAACTTATGAATTTCAGCTTGGTTTATACGCTGTGGTTGTGATCTTACCTACAGCAGAGGAGGTTTCTTTCTTTCCAATCAGGCATGCTGGGTGGCAGACAAGGAATTAATGTCCCCTCCCTGATGTTAGTCAATAAATCAGCTCCTCACTAAAATTCGGGATTACGGGTCGTCCAGAGAAATCAAAGTGGGAAATCAGGCGCTTTTTTCAACTTCAAGGCAATGGATTAGAGAAGAGGGACACACTCATCTTGAATCACTCAGATATGATCTGGTGTTAAAACTCTAGCACAGCTGATACTTCTCCCAGTCTACGATCAACTTTCCCAGTCAAAAAAAGAAAAAAAAAAAGAAAAAGAAAAGAAAAAAGGAATTATGCAAACAATTTAACAGCAGGGGCCAGTCTTTATTACAGTCCCCTTAGGACGGGCAAATGAAAGTCCTGAACAGCTACCAACAACAGTAGCCACAGTTACAGTAACAGGGCTGAAATACTTTGTGAGCTTGGCAGCTGTCACGGTCCAAGGAGAAGTCATGAAAAGGCACATTACACTTAGTAATATCTGATAGAAGTTTGCCTTAGTATCAGTTCCTGGGAAAGGTTAAGCTGATAATCGCTTCTTTAGAGAAAAAAAAAAAAAGGTGAAGAAAAAAAAAGCTGGAAGGAAAAGCAGACTTTCTGGTAAATCTGTGACAACAGCATCAGCAGCTCCAACTGGTTTGTTGCCCATTCCTTTTGGCAGCCCAGTGAAGTCATCTCCCAAAGATCTACACCTCTCTATTAAGTAATCATTGCACTCACATTCATTTGACTCCAGGAAAGGCATCCCCATTAGCCAATTAACTAGCCCATCAGGAGGTCCTCCTAAGCACTGTAGCTGTTACATCTTCCTTGCAGAGCACTCATGAGCCTTGCAGGATCCAGTACTTGAAAAGAGCAGAAGACTGCCATTTTTTTCTGTGAGTTGGAGACCTCTGAGGGAAACCTTGCTATTGCTTCCTTCATGCTCTACGAAGCTCTCCCTAAGAATTTCTCCTTTTTGGAAGGCTCCTCCTCCTCCAAAATAAGCCAAATTACTAAACGGGGCAGAGGTGCAATCCGCCAGCGCACTCATAAGGACAACTCCTGTGGGGAACAGGTTTCAGCCTTCCTGGCACAGGATAAACATCTGCTCTTGCTTACCAGCAGCACTTGGCCTTTCACTTTCTGCTTTCAGCAGTGTGAACTGGTTCTGCTCAGTGTCTGTTGTAACTTCTTACAAGCACAGAAATACTCAAAGAACCTATACAGATAACACCAGTGCAGGGAAACTCCTGTCAGCCCTGCTCCATCCCAGCAGACTGCAGGCAACTTGCTGCTCTCTACGTTCTTTCAGCATGAGCAGAGGCACCCTCCTGTTCTCCCAAGGCCATGACAGTCTCTATCACTTGCTGCTAGAAATGGCAGCAGAGACTTTTCCATAAAACTATTTGAAAAATGCAGATTCCTTTCCCTTTTGTGTTGATGTGTATGCATGATGTGACATGCCATTCAAGTAAATCCAGTTTTATTGACAGGGATACTCACAGAAATGAACATATGCATGCACACCCAAAACCAGATGAAAACAAAATTTTAAATTTGCAGGTATGGACATTTATACCAACAGATACAGAGAAAACACTATGTAGTTTCTCTATTATGAATATGACTCAAAAAATCAACAAACATTGACCACATACATAAACGCGTGACCTACACAGAATGCTTAAAAGTAATTGCAAAAGGATTTGTTAAGTAATTCAAAAAAGGAAAAAAAAAAAAAAGATTGTCAGGAGACGACTTGGTTGTGGGAAGAGGCACTTAATTCACTGCATGAATGACTCACAGTGAATTACTTGCATAACTCCACTCAAGGAAATCACTACTCTGCAAAAGTGCATACATGTTAAATCAACCAAAACACAGAGTGGTCCATATTCTTGATACAATGCTGCATTCCCCCTGGTACAGAACGAGGGAAAATCCCCTCAGCTGAGCAGGGAGGAGGGAGAAATCCTCTTTTTTGGTATCCTGGCAATGTTTTCAAAAGACAGTTCAACAGCACTCACTTGCCCTATTCGTGCTTGGCATTTATGTTAAAAAGAAAATCCGGGCCTCTAATATTCAAGAAGCAGCTCTTGTTGACAATGAAATTTTAATTAATAAATCTGAGGCTGCATTTTCCACCCAACTCAATTTAATGCCATAAGGTAATTATACTCAGGATAAAATAACTCCTTCCTTCATTTGCTATCTGTGCTTGAACTGTGAGGTACAAAGCTTACTGGAATTAAACAAAAGGAACTATTTTTCACTGTTCCACCTACTTTAGTTTCCCATTGCAAGTCTCCAAAACTGCAAAAGGGCAAAAAGATAAAAAAAAATGCACCGCAGCTCCTTTGTAAGTCTCATGTGCCTGACACAACCCACCAGCCATATTTCAGGCATCAAATTCAGCGTTATTCTCCGGGTATAGTGAATGTAGAAACTTCAGCTAGTATTTCAGAGCCCTTGTGTTAGGAGCAACTGCAGTAGGAACAGCTGGGCACAGAGAGAATCCCATCCAGAGCAGAGGTCCACATGGTAGTGATGGTGCTCGGGGCAACAACGTCCTTGGGGAGGCAGGAGAAGCGGGTTTGCTTCGGTGGAGCTGCCCAACATCTAAAGCACTGGCTGCAAACAGCAGACCGATGTCATGGGAACTGCAGCCTAGGCCACCACCACCCCACCGGGGCAAGAGAGCAGGAGCAATTACAAGCACATGGATCCTGCTGCCCAAGGAGACCCCAGCTATGCTGATGTGAGAACCCTGGAGGAGAAGACCCAGCTCCTCCTGGTATTTCTACTGACAATTGTTGAATAAAAAGCATAAATACTCCTTGAAACTGGGACTCAAATCTGGGATTTTCCTTTGTCCCAGTGCAGACAATCCCCCACGTCATTCACTCATGACAAATATTTCCATCAAAAAGATTCTCAGTATTATGTTTCGGTGATGCAGTAGATGGAAAGACCCAAGTGTCTCAGGCTAAGGAAAGCCTACAACACCCATCTCCCACTTCTCAAAAGCATGCTCTAAAAAACCAGCGTATCCCATGCAGGAGAGAGAAGAGTTATGGTGCAGCTTTTAACTCAGATGTGTTTGAAGAAAACAGGTACGATCCCAGTACCTTGCCTTGAGCCCCTCCAGCAACCTAAAAGTAAGCTCTGGCTCCTGAATGGCAGTGGGACTACCTCCAGTTTCTTCTTAAGGTTATTTCAGCACGTGCTGGATCTGTGGCTAAGATCCACAAGGCATTTTGTATCTCAAAACAGCTGAGGCTATTGATTTCAGGCAAATTTGGGAGTTAAGTGGTGCCAAGGTGCAGGCAGTGGAAACACGATTTCATACATCAGAGTATGGTCCTGATTTTATGTACATTAATACTGCTCCAAATCCATGAACCAGCTCTGAATGCCAAGATTATGAAATTAATGTTTGTTTTGTGGGCAAATGCCTAAAACACATATTTTGCTTTGCTTATTATCAGCAGCTCTCTTTCAGGCAAAGAAAAACAAATCTTCCTCATCCTCTTTTAAATGGATTTGCTCTATTAAATGGGAGCACGTGAATTTGGCAAGTGCTTGCTCTGGGAGGATACTGTACATATCACAAGTGACTTGTGCTGTGACAACCTAAGCCAAATCCACTTAGAGGTAACTAAGATAGCTGCATGGTGGTTGTGAGGTAGGCTTCTGGTAGAAACCTGAGAAATTCTTAACACATATTCCCTGTTATAAAAGGACAGATAACAACTCATATTGCACCAAGTTGTGGAACTTGCTGCACAGGAGGATTATTGACAAAAGCACAACTCATCCATCCCACACCAAAAACCCGCACCAAAACAGCAGACTGAAGTACTTGAGACAGCTGGAAGACTCAGGGAGAAATTCTGCAGCATCTTCAGAAACAGACAGTTTTAGACTGTCTTGATAAATTAAGCAACAAACTCATCAGACAGAAATACAGGATTTAGAGATGACATCAGATTTTGGAGCTGTGCTGCTAACCCACCTCACTTTTGTGTCCTTTAACCTTCCACCTGCCCAGTTTATTGAGCTTGCTTGAGGTAGAGACCACACTGTGTCTGCAGTGGTTCTTCCTTCATAATTTTTGAAAAACTATTTGCAATACTTTTTAGCAATTGAAGCAAAAAGCTTGATAATGTGATCTGAGAGATTTCACACTGGAGATGACTGGTAAAACCGAACTGGATCTATTATTCTGTGTTATACCTCCAAGAGGAGGATTTTTAGCTCTTTGGGTTAGTGATGTCACTGAGAGGTGTTTGGAGATTTCAGACATGACCCAACTTAGTTCTGCCCAGCGTTTCTGCCTTCAAGCACACATTTGCAATGACAACAGACTTCTGCACGCTTCTGAGAAATGCCTTTTATTGTATGACAGCAGTTGTCATGTGAATGTCCACAAAAGAAATCATTCCACAGCAATAACAAAATCAAATAATTACACAAATGCAAGAACTGAACCAAATCAAACCACAACCAGAGTTAAAATGAGGAAAATGGAGTGCACTGTTACAGAATGTAAAACATACACAGAAAGCCATATTCTTCCGCTGGAGGGTCAGATGCTCATCACTATCGCAGGAAAGAAGTGATTTCAACTTTTTCTTTCCCCCTCCAAACTTTAAACTGAGATATTTTGAAGACAGTTGCTTTTGTCCTCTTCTGACTCTTTTTGCAATGTTATTTCAAATGTTTTGGCAAGGCTAAAAGAGCCCGCAACCAGCATTATTGAGGTTGATCAGAAGGTCCTCCCTCTTCCAAAGGGCAGTATGAATGGTATCACAGAAGATTATGCCCATCTGGCAAATGGTTCAGTTCACCAAAGAGAATTTTGTCCTTAAAATAAGCAAAACATGAAATAACCTATCCTGGCTAACTGTGTTGGCTTTGAAAATGCCACCATGTTTTGCTGGCTCCCAGTGGTCCTTTGAGAAGGGTGGAGCAAAGAGATATCAAAACAAAAGCCAAAAAAACAATTCTTGAGACAGAAGTAGAGGCTGTTCCTAGACTTTTACACCAAAGAAACAACAGTTCTGTAACTGATGATTTTCACTGTATAAAATTATATTTATTAGAAACAAGACTCTGGAATACTGTAAGGCACCTCATGGTGAAAAAACATTTTAAAGGCTTGAATAACTCATAAGACTGAGTTCTTTTTCTGAGATCCCCAGGAAGAAATGTGACTTACAGTAACCTGCTTTGCTATTTCCAAATAAAGCACAATATTTTTCAAAGTGGAAGTTTAGAACTATTTAGATTTTTCTTTATAAAGAAACATAAAACACCTTGCTGGAAAGGTAATTTATTCATTTAACAGACCAAGACTTTCACTACCATTCAGGTACATTACACCTTTTTACTCAAATGAAATTAAATGGGTCAGTCAATCTTAATCAACATCTGAACAAAACATCTGTTGATAGTTGTACCAACAACAATACCAACAAAAGAAACTAAACAACAATTTCCTGAGTAAAACAGTTTTGTTACTTTAAATCAGAAAAATTATATAATGCCAGTGACAGACATGAGTGACTATCAGTTGTTCTACTCAGCAATTTATGGGTTTTAAGTGTGATTTTGTAAAAAGTTTGTTTCATCTTATATTGATATTTGATACCTTCAGCTAGTAGTGCCCTGCCAAAACATGTGAAGAAGCAGAATCAGCATTTTCAGAGATACCTAACATTTTTGTGCGCATTCAAAAAACTACAGTATCAAAGTAATTCTAGCTTACAGACTGATAGCTAGATCTGTCAGGGTCTCATACCAGTGAGTCTGCAGCAGCCAGCGTTTTGGAGCTCTGCTCTGAAATACAACTTACCATAGATTAATTTCATAGTTGAAATGAACTAAAACTGTAATTATACCCTTGGTTTACACATGCATATCTCCTCGGTTCTGATAAAAAAATATAAACTCCAGGTACGTATGGCCAGGAGAATATACTGTTCTCTGATTTAAAAGTCTCTATATTATCCATCATACTTACTCTCTTGTAAGAACTAACTACTTAGAAATAAAAAGAATACACTTTTGTAAAACACAGACTCTGAATATATTCACACTGCTCAAAAAAAGAAGATAAACAAATGAGGTCGAGCTCCCAACTCCATGCACTGCCTTACCAGTCAGCTCACCTTAGCTCTGTTTCACACCACTCCAACCAGGTCTCTCCAAGACAAAGCTTGAGAAGAGTCTGGACATGGATCCACGGATCCTTGCCAAAAAGGCAATTACAGACAAGACCATGTGAGGTTGAACTTTCTTCATGCTACACAGTCCCCCAGCATTATCCCACGTGACTTCACATACTGAGGCACTTTACATCTTCACATACCTGTGCAATGCAAACACCACTCTGCTGAGCTGCAGAACAGTCCTATCTTTAATTCAGACAACTTTAATTGAAAAGAAAATCACAACGAAACACATGAGATAATTGTGTGTTAGGATCATAAGTGGACTGCATGAGCCCAGGGAAGACCAAGGACCAGAAGCACAGAAGAGTGGACGTGGCTGGTGTGTTCTAAGAAGGATTAGCCATAAGCACTCCTTACACGAGCCCATCTGTGCCATGTGGCTTGGGAATTGGTAGCTGCCCTTGACTGTCTGATATTTATCACCAGATGTAGCACAAGCCTCGTGCTGCACATCGCTGTGTGAAGTTCAGTTCCACTGATCTTAGTGGAATTTGTTACAGTGTAAGCTGCTACACACAACAAAAGAAGTGTTAGGACTTGACAAAAAAAGGCTAGGGACAAGAGCATCTCATTTTGTAACTTCCTCCTAACAATGTCTAATGATGTGAGAGGATGTTACCAGCAAAATTAGGTATCTGATGTTTGTTCCACCACCTCCAAAGCACCCCTGTCCCCCTTCTACCTGGCTGGTGGCACTGCAGGTAGGATCCCCTCTCTCCTGGGATCTCACAGTAGGACAGCAAACCACAGTGCAGGGAAGATGCTGCAACAGGGGAACGAGGATTCTGCCTCTCACCATGGTACTGGTTCCTGAGCAGGAAAAAGTCCTTGTAGACGAGAGATTGTGCTCAGGCACAGGCTTTGGCCTCAATTTACTTCTCAGTAAGGAGAGGGTAACTTTGTATTTGATTCCATTACTTTCTGGTAGAACTGCTTGAAATGAGAAATATTTGTGCTTGCCTTACTTACAGACCACTGGGCAATCACTGGGTAAATAACAATTGTTTGGCACTACAAAGGTAATAGCAAGCATCTTCAGTATTTTAAAAAGCACAGTATTTACCATGTCCTGAAGAGATCTCTTGCCTTTTAGTCTCTCCTGTGCCCTTTAAACAGCAAGATGAATAGATGCATTTTCTACTGGACCTCAAAGAGTAGCTCACTAAACTTGAAAAAATCTGAAGCAGCACAGCATTTGCTTGATTTATATTTCAAACATGGGAAAAGTGCCTTTGTGTTAAAGTGCTTTGCTGAATCAGGACATAACTTATGAATATTGAACCCCTCTCTCTCACTGCATTCCTCTAGCAACAGCCATTCAAAACTACAGGTTGTACTTTCCTACCTATTCTGGCAGGATGGTAACTTCAAACAGCTTAAGTTCAACAGAACCCCTAATGCAAAACTTTAAACATACTAAGGTTACATATTTTTAACATATGTTTAATGAATTTGTTGTGTACCCTGCAGTTACAGCTTTGGCTTGAAGGCACAAATATTAAGGCACAATAAATGCAAATAATGTATACATTTCAATGTGTTGTGTTGCAGATAACTTTGTACTACATGGTATTTAGGTATAATGACATGTCATTCAAACATTTCCTCAAGTTATTTTAATACCTTTTTTTCTCTGATAACCTGGATAAAAAGAGGAATGTGTGTTAAATTATTTAAATATTTCTTCAGTGCAAATGTGGTAATTTTCTTCTATAGTACAGAAGAGTGAGATTGATTTTTCAGTATTTGGATTTTAGCAAAATAAAACTAGTATTTACACTCATCTTGAACAGCATTATTTTAACTATTTATCAAAAAATAAGTATAGAGTACTTTTTCTGCTATCAAAAACAAAAAGTATTTTTGGCTTTTTCAAGTCTTTTTTCTATCAACCTGCATAGCTACTTATAGCAGGTAGAAAAACAGTTGCTCTGGATAACTAAGTTGCACACTACCAAATCTGCTGTTTAGACACAAAAGTGACACTGAAAAAATTTTGGTTTTCCTTGTTCTCAAAATATCTCCAAAAGAAAAAAAGGACACATTCCAATTATTTTAATAGGCTCCAAATATGCACTCTAGACTTAGGTGTCCTGCACCCGTTTAAATAAAAGAGATCTCTACCACATAACTTTCAAATAAAAACTGAATCTGCCTAATTTCTTTAGCAATACAAACATTATTAGTTGGAAACAAAAACATATTGCACTGAAATTAAAGAAATGGACAGTAAAAATTTTCTTCTCAGTATTAAATAAGAAGGATGTCCAGTGCAAAGAATCACCCCCTCCCTTTCCTCTCCTGTTGACACTTGCAAACATTGTCGCTGAGTTTAGATGATCTCAGGTTTACATTCTATAGAAAACAGTTAAGGCTATTAGGAATCACAGTGCAGTTTCGGTTACGCATAATCCTGAGGAAGGATCCAAGGACGAGTCTGTGGCAAGCTGACCATTCTGAACAACTTCTGGGTAATTCTTACTGAAGTATACCTAGAAAAAATATTAGATTCTGTGAGTAATTATGCCTCAAACACCTTACAGCTTCAAACAAAACTTGTGAAGATAAACAGAGTAGAGATAAATACATATCCTTAAGGAATCACAAAGGAACTTCAGGTTAGTTGCTTTCAGTAACTGTATGTCACTGAAAAAGTAGTAAAATTACTATATGATCTTCCATTACAACAAAACATGAGGAAAATCCCACACAACTTGTAGATCCCCTCAAATTTTGTTAATTCAGATAAATAGATATGTTTTATTGCTTTACATTAGACTGATAAGTAAAATCATTTTACTAGCTCAAAACATGAGATAAATTAAAAACAGGGCGACAAAGAAGCTGTGAAATCTTGCGTCTGCACAAGGGTTTCTCATTTTCACACATAAAATGAGCACAATGGATTTGGATGTTAAAATCAGGTTGTAATCCCTATATTTTACAAACTATGATTGACAACCATTGAAAGTTCGAAGTATATGTATGAAATACCCCAGCGTTTAATTTGTGCTGCAGAGCAGTTATAGGGCCTATAGAAATGTGATCTCTGGATAGCAAACCACAATAATGAAAGAAGAAGCAAAAGCTTTAACAATGACTCAACCAAGCAACTTCTCTAAAACGTAAGATGATACCAAATAATAGGACAGTTCTTTGCCAAGCCTTTGAGTTCCTGAATTCTACCAATTTCTAGCTCAACTAGAAGAGATACAGGTTTCCTGATAAATGTATAATCAGAACATAAAGGAAATGAAATGCTGTCAAGTTTCACTGTTCCACAATCATCTGTTTTTAGCAGCTGTATCATATCTCTGTTCCTTGACAGATGCGCATAACAAAATGAAATAATGTCAAGACTTGTGTGCTCTTATCTAAAAATGTGTTTGGGTGAAAAAGGACTTCAAATGCAATTTTTTCTTCCAAAAAGAATGTGAAAAGTTTCGTTCCAGTCTTTAAAAACAGAAAATACACTATCTTTCCGAAGCTGACATGTGTCATGAGTTAGGTTTCATAGTCAGACTGCTTTGACTACAGCTTATGAAACATTTCTGCAATTTATATTTGAGAGTGTTGTCAACAAAGTTCAGTTTATTTGATAATAATATCCTTTTCATATACATGAACACAAGTATAAGACACCCAGGATAAAAAAGAAATAGTCATTCTATAAAATCATTCCTGTAAGTACCGCTGTCATCTTTTGTGCACACATGCTAACATAGGATATATGCATCTTTACAAGTTTCAAAGAATATTTAAGTCTGATTTGAATCAACAGAAGAATTGGAAGTCCTGTTAAGAGGCATTCCTCAGTAACCAGTCACAATCGGATGCAACAGAGGAAAGTTAATGAGGCTGTTGCCTGCACACACGCTGCAGACGGCAGCCCCAGCTGTGGATTCCCATCCCGTTCCCAGTTTAAAACATAAAACTTTGGCATACTTTTAGTGCAGCTTTTGAATGTGATTTTTTTTTTAATGGAAAGCTAATAGAAAACCTTGGCACATTACTAGAGATGTAATGGAATGGCAGCTGCTTTTCAACTGTCTCATTGCAATTCTTCCCCTGAGCCCAATTCCTCAAGATATCAAATGCCGAAGTCTTTATACAAGTTTCTTCCACTGCCAACAGAGCTGCAACCTTTTTAAAAGTAATCACTGAGGTAACACCTAGTATTTTAATATTTACATATCTGTCACAGCTTTAAAATAAAATAAAATGACCCTTATTTTTCCCTCAAAGTGCTCAAAATGCAACTGACAGAAACCCAGCCCTATCCTGATGCCACTAAAGCCTGCAGAAAAGCCTCTCACAATGCTGCCCAGAGTGAGGAGAACACACCAACTTCTGTTTATCTGAATAATTGAGCACTTTTATTTTTTCTCTCTTTTAACTGCTTGAAGACTATTTCTCACTTTCCTATAGGACTTTCTCCTAGTAGCTTCTTGCAAACTCAGCAAAGATAAAAAACATAGTCTCACGATGTCAAGCACAACCCAATTGCCATCAGGCTTACAGGCTAGTTAATATATACTCACTGGTCTCCAATTTGAGCTGTGCCTGTGTTGTTTTCTTTGACATTTGCAAAAAAAATGGGGATATTGAGTGTCCAAGAAAGACGCGCAAATAGCAATGTACAGTGATGTTGGATCAATTCAGAAGCCTCAGGCTGCAGCAACAGCTCAATCTTGCAATGCTTAGCTAAGATGCCCATAAGATGTTTTGTTTAAATTATGTTTCTTCAAATATGTCCAAGTTAGTCTTCCAGTTTCAGATGTGTAGTCTCTCTTTATTTGCATTTGAAGGATATATCCAGAATCCATACTGTTCCAGAAAATGCATTGAAAGTTTCTGAATGAAAGAAGTTCTTGGTACAAGTTTGTTTTGTACAGGTCCAAATTGCAATATATCAAATAATCATTGCCAAAGCACAGCCACATTCCAAACCATTTTACTTAGCAACCCACTGTAACTCCTTTTGAAAAGTATGTATATATGTCATATTACCATTTCTTTTTATGTGCAGTATACTGTTTTCCAAAATCAGAAAAAAAGCTTTTCGTAGAAACAGTTCTTAGTAACCACAGTAGGAATGTAGGAGACCAACAGCAATGCATGCAACAGACTTACTAGTTTAAAAAGAAAAGCCATTGGAATCAGCTCTTCTGACTAAGCAATTTCCCTGAAAGTATGCACGAAGCACAAGGGACAGCAATAACAAAAACCCTGAATTATCCAAGTCCTCCAAACAGAAAGAACTGTAACTCTGCTTCTGGGTAGCTGCTGACTGGAGATACAGTCTCTCGGTTCCCATATTTTTGGGCCGAGTGCGGATAAGCACCATGCTTTGCATTCTTGGCAGATGCTAAAGCTTGTATCTGCCTTCTAGCCTGGGAGTTAGCAAACTTTTTCATCAAACCACATTTCAGCAGAGACTGGTTCCTGGATCTCTTCCCTTCCTGTACAAAATCACATAACATTGATGTGGTAACTGCAGATGACTGTATGGGCAAGTAACATCAGGCAATTATTTTTATACATTTTGAATTATCTTTGAATGCAATTGTGCAACTGGGGAGGGCTGCAGGGAAGGAACGACAGCATGACATGGCTAAATTTCTACAGATGACAGCCGGACAGCCTTACCTCTTGCCTTTCCAAGGATCAAGCCTTAGGAAGCTGGCCTTCATTTTACAGACAAACAATGGTCACATGAATTTTAAGCTATCCTTTTAAACATCACTTAAATAACCTCCAGATTGTCATACACATACCACAAAAAACACAGCTAACCCATTCCTTTCTAATAATAAAATATATGAAGCTAAACTGCAGCAACGGAGAGGGACAGCAGGACTCATAACATAGCTTTGTTCCGGACAAAGCTGTTTCCTCAGTTCTGCAATTTGTGCCACACAAGAATTTATAGTGTATGCTCTTAGCTACAATGCTTCACTTGAAAAACTCCTTAAAAAAAATTCTGAGTATGAATAGACACAAAAATCTCTTCTATAATCTTCAAAAGGTCCTGTAAAATAGCATCCAGACATGAGCATGAAGCCTCCATGACAGCACAGTCTTCCATTTTTTTCCAACTTCCTGGAAAATAGGCACCTGCCATTTTGTTTCCTGTCTTTATGTGTTGTTCCCTGTCTACTGCCGTTTTCTTTCCTCAGGTAACAGTCTCGACCTTGTGATCCCCTAGCTCTGCTCCACACATCCAGTGTCTTGAGGAAAGGAAAGCATAAAACCTAAAGACCTTTGACTCTTGTATCTAAAAGGCTTTCTTAAGTCACTACGTGCTCAATATCAGTGCCTTACTTGAGCGCTGAAAGTACAGCTGCATGAGCGTGAAGCAAGCTGCTGCCAAACTGAGCACTGCCAGTCTCAACTGAAGCAATGCTGAAACTTCGTTGGCACTGAATTAAAATCTTGCTCTGGACATCCTGTGTGGTAAATTATCAAGAAAAAAAGAAAGCAAGCCAATGCTAGTCAAAGAGCTCTTCAATTACAGGTCATTTCTTTAATCTTCTTATCTCTGCTTCAGCTTTCCATCTGAAAAGTGGAGATGGTATAGCCTCACCTCAGAGGCATATTATGAAAATTAATCCATTGATGTCTCTTAAACACTTTGATTGCCAGAGGAATGCTCACAATTACATTAATAATTCTGTACTCAGAGTAGGATTGGAATAGTAAGCAGTAAATCAGGCACAGAGCCTTGTAGGGAACAAGGAGGCAACAAAACATTCAACAGCTGTTTGTTAATGGAGCCCTGCTCATCCTATGTGCAGAACAGAGCAAGAGTACAAGAAGAAAGTAAGAGAATACACAACAGTAAAAATGTGATTACACCCCCAGAGACCGTAATATAATGCATAGGTACTGAAACCCAACTATAATACAGTGGGTCCTTAAAAAAAAGCCCTAACATGTTTTTTTACAGGAAGTTCTTTTAGGATCAATGCCCAGCACAGGTATGTCATATATTATTTGCACTTACTGTTTTGTGTACATACAAAAGGAGGCAAGAAATCCAGACTATCTTTCAACTCGGGGTATATAAGTACACTTCCAATTCGGAAGTGTAAATGATGGTTTTGCCTTGCAAAATTGACATATCCTTTAGTGGAAGGCTTACTATAACACTGAATATGCTAACTTGAGATAAACAAACTACACAGACAAACTTAATTATCTCTTCTTCTAAAATTACCCGTTTTGCTGTTTCAAACAGAGAAGCCGCTTCAGTCTTGCCCACTTGTTGCACCATTTTATAAAACAAGCTGTCTTGTTCTTGAAGCAAAATGTAAGGTTCACCATATTCTTTCAGTCTTCCTGCATCTAAAACCTGTTAAATCAGCAGAAACCAATGTATTAACATAAGAAAATTAAAAACTACACGTTAGAGACTAAAAACCAAATGTAGGCGACTGTAAGCAAGGGGGAAATGCATGCAATTGAGTACTAAAATGAATTTTGTATCCTGAAAATGAAGTACGTCCTCTTCAAACTAGTATAGCACTTTCTTAGTTTACAGACCTGTTGTACAATTTTAGAGTGCCCTACAGCCATTCCACCTATAGGAATCCAATGTAAAGTTATGCAGAATATGGAAATACAATGTTGGTGCAGCCAACAAAACAGCTTATAAGATTCATTGTGTAAGAAGGAAACAAAGAGGTCCAAAATGGGCTCTGAAGTAAACAGCTGTGGGTAAAAACCACGCAATAACCACCAAGACGGTTAAGGGAGAATAAGTAGGTCTTTTGAATTAGAGGAGGTGA